>NW_015159762.1:332666-419255 GCF_001447785.1 Gekko japonicus
TTTCCCTTTTCTTTACTATGAGAGAAATGGAGACACGCAGGTCCAACAAAATGACTAAGCACTCAATCAGAGGTTGTCACTGAGATCATTTGTCACCTTAGTGGTTCCAGTGATCAATAGCCAACTGTAACAAGCAGCCCTTTTCCATCTTCATTTGGAAAAGGCAGGCAATTACATGTCTACAGAATGCCATCCATCTCGACCATGCAAAGGCCCAATCCAGGCGGAGGCGTTCAAGTTCTGCCCATGTCAGTGATGCTGAGGAACCACAGGCAGTAGATTGCCCTTGCCGTCATGAACTAACCTACTCCTTCCTCCCAAACAAAAGGCTGAGTTTGTAAAACCGTATCAATGGCAGGTTGTCACAGCAAAAGGTTACCATGCAAAACATCTTTTGCCATAAGGAAATATGGACAGCATCCAGAGCTAGGTACAGGGTCAAAGAGTCCTCTGGTCACCCCCACCACCTAAACCAAACAACATGTGAAAATGAATCACTTGTTTTGCTATTATCATAAACTAGTAATTGTTTATCAGGGTGAGGCTGAGAGAGGGCGACTTCCCACCACACTGGGACCTTTTCTGCACCTCAGTGTTTCCACTGTTTCTCAGTGAGTTGAACCCCCAGCTGATGGTCTGATTTTACAGAATCCCTTCCACAGAAGGTCATCTATTCTGGGGATTTTTTTCTTGAATTCGGATCCGACCTTCCCCATGAGTTCTGCATTTCCTTTGAAAAGGGATTGTGCAGCTATGTCGTCATGTACTTCGTCAGTGACGGAACCTCATTTTTTGCACATGTTCAGTAACATTATAGCATCATGACTTTTTTTTTAAAAGGCTGTATGTATCGTGGGAATTAGCATGGTTGCTGTGATTTCAAAGGCCCCCTGCTCCTCCTTAGTTGACAGCTAAGAAAATGGCCCACAATCATCAAACTGGATATACCAATTCATAACAGTGTTATTCAAAAATTATGAAACAGGCTAAATAGGTTGTCATGTACTTCGTCAGCTAAGGAACTTCCTTTTTTGTGCATGTGCACTAACATTATAACATTGTTTTTAAAAAGGCTGGATGTATCATGGGGAACACTATGGTTGCTGCCATTTCAAAGGTCCCTCGCTCCTCCTTAGCTGCTAACTAAGAAAATGGCTGGCAAATATTCCCACAAAATCCTAATGAAAATACTATTCCATTGGCAATCATTGAACTGGATATGCCAATTCATAACAGTGTTATTCAGTAATTATGAAGCATGCTAAATGAAAACACTGCACATGTTGAGTTTCCATGATTATCAAATCAATTATATAATTCCATTCTTTTCAGATGTTTAAAAGCCTGATTTGTCATCTCAGGGGAAGGGAAACCTATTCACAAGAAACCTATTCACAAGAAAAAAAGGAAAGGAACTTCATGGATGGGTAATTGCATGAAGAAAGCTACATTAAACCTCATGGCTATGTGTTATAACACAGCGATATTATTATGTTTTTAAAAAATCAGCATTGTAACACAATCAAAACTACACTTAAAAATCTGAGTTGCCTGTTGTTTGGGGGACTTGGGGGTGGAGAGCAGGGTGTACAAGGCAGACTGGCGCCACAAAAGGGTGGTGGGACAAAATTTGATTTTGGGAATTCCACACTTGAAAACTGTGAGAATACTCGAAGGGAGGGGGGGATTGCAGGGAAGGTAGATCTGGAAAAAACAGGGTAACGGGGCAGTAAATTCAGAGCTACTCCTGGAGGAACGAAAAATTGCATGGAAAGATTTACAAACATTGATGGATCTAACCAGCTTTCACACCCCATCTCACCCACTCCTCCCCTTACTACAGGCTTTTGTCTCACATGGCTTTTGTCCATGCAGGTCCCATGATCCCTAGCAGAATATTTTTGATTGGCAAGAGGGGACACTTTCATACTTTTTCATTTGAGGAAAAGCTGGTTGAATCCACCCCAGTAGCATTTGTTTCTGCTGTGATTCAAGGCACCAATAGGTCATTGCCTAGCTTTTTCTAATCAGGCTGCTGTAAGAATATGACTAAATCTTTGTTTAGCATGTCATGTAGAAGATTTCTACAGAAGGATGGTGGTGATTTTCACCAGTTCACTCATATACCTGTAGACCTCTGCCCCCCCCAACTTGTTTCTGGGGGGGTCCCCTCATCCCCAAGGAGTAAAGTTTTAGGGAGCTGCAGAAGGAAGAAGAGGTGAGGAAATTACCTCTGATCCAACCACATTTCTGCTAAATTGGGAACAGGCCAAGAAGTCTGAGTATTGAGTTTAGGTTTACAGCAATCATTTACTAATCTCTGGAAATGTGCATTCCAAAGTTTCAGATCATGCAACATGAGATCCTAACACAGCAATGTGTTCTGTGGATTCAGTATTCAACACACACCTAACAACCTCAAACTATAAAGATAATAGGACTGGGCTAAAAATTCATATTTTCTGTGTGAAGATTTAGGAAATTGAAATAGTAGAAAGTGTACATTGAGTGCAAAATATTTTGTTTTAAAAGGAAATGAAGAGTTTACCATCATTGCATGGCACCCTAGAAATGTAGCATGTATGACCTATCAGACATACTCCCAATCATTTTGTTTCTCCTTTGTAATGACTTGTCTCTTTGCTGCATTGGGGGCTCTGCATTAGAATGCCTGGCAGGTTCATCCTAAACAGTGTCTCTAATCCCTTTCTGGACATAGTCTGTAGATTTAGAGAATAGGATTTTCCAAGATAAGCAGAGTTAAAAAAGGGGGGGGGGATTTAATTGAAAGATCCAATCCTCTTTAAAACATGAAACCCAACTCTAGATAGACATTAATTCCAATTTGTAACAAAACTGGGAGAAAAGAGGGAAACTCCAGTGGTTATGTATAAGACTCAGTGTGAGCCAGACAACTTAATAACACCACTTATTAGAACAGCCTTAAAGGTAATCCCATTAAAGCTATCCAGCAGAACACTGGTACGTCTCTGAAATCTGCCTTGGAAGCAGACAGGATTATTCAAATGGCATGAGTTGCCTTCATAGTCAATTTCATCCCTGGTTTTACTCCCCAAATCAGTATCTTGTGAAACTGCTTGATAGATTAAACAAAATTATCATTCAGCCTGAAAGTGGGTGTGGGAGTCATATGGCTGTTTTCATTTTGAGTAACATTCACCAAGAAACCTGTTCGTGCTGGCACAAGCTCCTTTCATAGCACAAAGGCAACTGTCATATAAGTAATGTGACTTTTCTGGAATTTCTGATAAACTTGTCAAATTCTTCTGTTGGGGAGTTAGCACTGGATTGTTAGTATTTGACGAAGACACCTTGGGACAGTTAACAGAGGATGTGAGACCTACTCACTTGCATTCACATTTGTCTGTAAGAAAAAGTTAATTCATAGGTCTTTTTACCCTTTTCTTCCTTTGCTTAAGAAGTTGAATGTGTCAGTAAAGTTTGATAGGTAAAGGTTCCCTTGCTCGAAAGCCAGTCGAGTCCGACTCTAGGGTTGCGGTGCTCATCTCCGTTTCAAAGCCGAAGAGCCAGCACTGTCCAAAAACATTTCCGTGGTCATGTGGCCGGCATGACTAAACACCAAGGCGCACGGAATGCTGTTACCTTCCCACCGAAGTGGTACCTATTTATCTACTTGCAATTTCATGCTTTCGAACTGCTAGGTTGGCAGGAGCTGGAACTAGAGATGGGAGCTCACTCCATCATGCGGCACACTCGGGTCTCGAACTGCTGAACTACCGACCTTCCACAGCCTGCAGTTCCGTGTCTTAACCACTTGAGCCAGGATACAGGATACAGGACAATTAATACTGCTCTGTAAACCTTGTATCTGATCTGGAGTTAGTCAGGGAAGATTAAAACAGAATGGTACAGTGGTTAGAGTACTGAGCTAGGATCTGGGTGATCTGTATTCAGATTTCTACCCTGCTGTGAAAACTTGCTGGGTAACCTTGGGTCAGTCACAAAAATTCAGCCTGAACTACCTCACAGGGCTATTGTGAAGATAAAATGAAGGAGAGAAGCATGATGCAAGTAGCTTTAGATTCCTGTTGAGGAGAAAGAAGGGGTAAATAAGTAAGTAGGTCTGCGGTCACACACACACAAAATAATCCACTGGATTTTGCCAGTTCACACAGTAAACTTGAGTTGGAAAATGCACTGAAAATGGATTAATTAGTGTGTGTGACCGCAGCCTAAGTAAATAAAAGTCACTTTTGTACGACAGCAGTACACTAAGGGAACCTCCACATTACAAACTTGTTTGTGTGGCTCCCAATAAGCAACAGTGGCCCCGTTCACACAGGAGGCTTTGATCCGCCAGAGGGACGGATCGGGGGCGCATCAAGCGGGCGTGATCCCACTGCAACATCTGGGAAGCGGCACGCACCCGTCCTCGATCCGTCTCTTCCGTCCGAAGATGCAGATCATAAAAAAACCTTCAAAACACTAGTACTTACTGGAAACTCCGCAGCAGGGGCAGCAGTGGGATCGCCAGCGTGCTCGTCTCTCCCGCAGCATGTGAGGTCCTGCCGAACTGCACATGCACATGCATGCACAGCGGGTTTGCCTTGTTCTGCGGTCCATGGCTTTCCCCCCGCATCTGATCGTGCCAGGGAGGAACTGTGCGGCGGCTGGGGGGATCTGTCTGATCCTGCTGCCACGCTTCTCTTTTGGTGCGGCTCAAAAAAGCTGCACTTTGGTCACGCCTATTTCCCCCAGTGTGACCGGGGCCAGTGATAAGCAACATTTGGAACTCTCTGTTAGGGTTCTTTCCAATCCCTTCAGCAACATGAGAAATACTTCAGGATGATTTCTTCCCCACTGCTCAGTAACTTTGGAAGTTCAAAGTTGTGGGGGAGTAGCCCATGCTATGGCTCCTTCCTCTGCCAGTTCCTAGAAAGGGTGATGTTGACATGAACTCCTCATGTGATCTGACAGGGTTGCTATTCCTAGCAGCAGGAAGCAGCATGCTCATCCTGCTAACAGGAATGTCAGAAGGGGCCATTGCTGGGCAGATCTGCAGAGCTCAAAGGCTACTAAGGAGGAAGCACTGTGACTTAAAATGCTATTGTGCAATGAAGGCATGGCCTATATGTATAATGAGTGGTGATTAGACCATGTGGCCAAGCAAGCACATGAGCCAAACTGCAGTGCATGCTCAGGATAGCTCAGAACTTTGTTTGTTTATGAGTGTTCATTTTGCTGTGATATGTGGGTCTGTGTAGGGGGAAAAAGTTCACCTGTGAAGCAGCCATTAGTCAAGGCACGTTTCCTTACCCCCAAAGCATAATGTGAATGAGCCAGCTGTGGTGCCCAAATTAGACTGCCACCTCCTTTACACTTCTGCAGAGAACCAGAGCGGAGCAGATTTAAAACACAGACCATGAAAATGCCTTCCATTAGTTCACATCACTGATCAAGACCAGCTGCTGAATAGGGAGCAAACTGAGGTAGTAAGTAGCAGAGGGGTCAGGCTGAATAAAACCAGAAGGTCACCCTCTTGCTCAAATAACAAAAAGAGGGATATTTTTCATAACAAGACTTTGACTTGTTATTCTTGTACGGGAAAGACCTGATGATTTGTTGGGCTGTTTAATAACCAACAGAGTTATAAAATAGGCAGAGGAGTGATATGTTAACTTCCCTTGTGCTTCTGGGTTATGGCATCTAAATCTGGATAAGTCATGGAGGCACATATTTATTTCACGTTTTTGATCTTATAGATGAATCAGCCGCTCTTCAACAAGATTGGCCCTAAAATAAACTGACATGTTGCCTATGGTTAATACTTCTACTTTAAAATGACACAGTTATATGAGTTAGCCTAACAAAAAGCTAAAGAGAGCCCTTAAGGTGCAGCATCTAGTATATTGCCCATAGATAGGAGAGACAGGCGTTCAAAACACCATCCATCCACAAAGCTCAGTTCATTTGTGTCAGTTGCAGTTTCACAGACCGATTTCCCACAAGCGCTGTTCCATGCTCGCTCTTCCCTTTTGCCTTGGCAGAAAATCAAAGTGGAGGTATAAAGATGTCAATTTCACACAAGCTGCTGTGGGCCGCATTTTGCCCGGCAGCTTTGCATGATTTTCCCCGCGTCTACTCAATCCTGTTTTTTGAGGATTGAATAGGCGCAGAGTGATTTCCCACAAGCGCTGCTCTGCGCTCACTCCTTCCTTTCCCCCCGATGGTACGTGTCAATTTCACACAAGCTGCTGCACGGCCGCATTTTGCCCCACAGCTTCGTGCGATTTCCCCCGCGTCTACTCAGTCCTCAAAAAACAGGATTGAGTAGACACGGGGAAAATTGCACGAAGCTGCGGGGCAAAATGCGGTCGCACAGCAGCTTGTGTGAAATTGGCATGTACCATTGGGCCAAAGAGAAGAGTGAGCGTGGAGCAGCGCTTGTGGGAAATCACCCGCAGGGGAAATCGTGTGAAGCTCCAGGGCAAAATGCAGCTGCGCAGCAGCTTGTGTGAAATTGACACGTACCATCAGGGCAAAAGGGAAGAGCGAGCGTGGAGCAGTGCTTGTGGGAAATCGGTAGTGTGTCATCGGCTGCCCCCATAGGAATTGACATAGGAAAATTACAGCACTGTGATGTAGTATGGATTTTATTGTGGTTTAAAATGTTGTTATTCTGTTACACGTTTTATTGTATTTTATATCTCAGCTTTGCCGCATGTGAGCCGCCCTGAGCCTTTGGGAGGGCGGGATACAAATCAAAACATAAATAAATAAATAAATAAATAAATATGCAGGATGTAGAAGATCCGAATTATATGTGGCCTTTTTGGACCTCAAATGAGATTTTTACTTTGTTTATAGAAATCTCCTATGGGAAAAAAATGGCCAATACAATCCTTGATAAGAGGCTGCTCTTCCTTATTGGCAAATTATATAATGGTGCTTCATGCCAAATCAGATGCTCTTCATCTGGAAGATTGACCCACAAAATCTCCACCAGTAAGGGGTCAAACAGGTTTGCGTGCTTGCACCCCTTCTTTTTAGCTTTTTTTCTGAGTGACCTTGCATCTTTTTTGACTCAGGTGGATGGACATTGCCCCAAATTAGGTTCTATTCATGTACCAATTTTGTTATATCCTGATGATGTGGTTCTGCTCTCCTGTTACCAGGTTGGCTTACTCTGCTGAATTGCTGTCAAAAGTACAGTAACATCAATCCGTTAGAATTGGTGTTTTCCAAATCCAGAAAGCAATTTGTCTGGAGAATAGGTGATTATAAGCTTGAACAAGTAAAAACTTTTCAGTATTTAGGCCTCTATTTTCAAGCCACTGCATCTTGGGCCCACCAGCGAAGAGTGACAATTAATAACTTCAAGGCGAATATCAATGCACTCCTACTATTTTATCTTTCTGACCAAGGGAATCAATATGTACCAGCTACGCTAAATGTCTTTAACTTGAAAACAAGGCCACAATTACTTTATGGTGTCCCTATATGGATTGATGCAGTAAACAAATCAATAGAACAGGTACATCAGTCCTTCTTATGAAAAATACTGGGTATTCCATCTTGTGTCCCATATATGGCTCTATGTTTGGAATGTGGCCAAAATCTTACGACCACTAGGGCGTGGCTTGTGACCTTTAAATATTGGCTTCCGCTGCATTATAACTCTGACCCTTCCAGCTATATTTACCAGCTTTTAATGGAATCCCAGTCTTCACCTTGACTAGCAACCATAGAGAGTAAACTGGGAACTCTGAATATTCCCCCCAAATCTCTCCTTTTACTTTCAGAATCGTGGGCATTTCAAAAAAATAAGGAACAGAGTACTGGAGATAGAGCTAGCCAATTTATACAATGCAGCCAATAAGACCTGCTCTCCTCTTAGCCACGGGATACTCCCCACTGTAGGAGTCCTCCCTAGCAATGTTCCCTCTAAGCTGTGGAGTCTTGTGAGCAAAAATCCTACTTTGTGAGCTACTGGCATTAAAGTTGTGAGTGAGCGATTTACCTACTGCATAAATTAGTTTGCTCTGAAGCTATCCTTCCTGAGCTAGGACAAAAATGTGTGAGCCGGAGGTTAACAAACTGTGAGCTAGCTCACACTAACTCAGCTTAGAGGGAACACTGCTCCCTAGTTATTTTTACCAATTACAAACCCCAAAAACATGCAGAATTTTTTCTCTTGCCAGGCTTAATGTTTTACCGTCAGCGATTTTAACCGGAAGAGTTCAGGGTATACCCCTGATTAATAGACATTGCCCCTGTTTAAATGGAACTATTGAAACAGTGTACCATGTGTTGTTAGAATGTCCTTATTATAACAATATCTGACAAAGTATTTTATCTTCAATCTTATCCAGCATTATGGATTTTCTTGATGCATATAAACTGTTGTTTCTACTTAACAACACTGGTGACAATATAACTGATTCAGTGGCAAAAATTTTATATGTCGCCGTTTTTATATGAAGCAGTATACTTTAACCTTGGGATATTTTATCTCATAATTTTTATGTATTTGCTCAATGTTCCCCCTTTTACAGTGCCAATAAAGGTATGATGATGACAGATTCAATACTTCTTCTGTTGTTTAAGATGTTTGTCTAGCTCTTTAGTTCTTATTTAATATTTTCCCATGCTTTACCCCTAAAAGTAAGCTCTAAACTATTTGATTTGGGGAAGCCAAGGTACAAACAAACCAAAATAAAAGCTCTGAAATGGTCCAACAAAAAGAAATCTCTCATTGCATTTAGGGTTGTCAACCTCCAGGTGCGGGCTGAGAATCTCCCATAATTACAGCTGATGGCCAGACAACAGAGAATAGTTCACCTGCAGAAAATGGCTGCTTTGGAGGGTGAACACTATATAGGGTACATTTACATTTCCCATATGAAATTGTGATTTTATTCCATTTTCAATTGTAACTGTATTCCATTTTCGATTTTCCCTTGCAGGAATCTGCCTTAGAAGATAGTGAGATAGAGCAAGAAAACCACCGATGTAGGGGACACAATTCTCTACCCAGTAACAACCAGGCAGGGCCAGACCATCCATAAGGCACACCTAGGTGATGTAGGTTGCCAGATGGGGAGGGGGGGAACGGCAGCCAGCCCTGTCACACTTGCCTGCCCACACAAATATCCATGGCATTGGGGTCTGCTTTGGCAAGCAGCAGCCTTGGGAAGTGCCCCCAGCCCCGGTGGGGGGCTGGTGAGGAGCCTCCTCCTTCTTTCTCTCTACCTCTCCATTGTGGAGGTGTGCCCAAGGCAGGCCAAACCCTCATTCTCCATCCCTTGCTGGGTCCTGGCCCTCTTCCTTCTTCCCTTGCTGCTTCCCATTTGTCCTACTCTTACTGTCTCACCTCATTCTGGTGGGGAGCTGTGAGGAGGACAGGCATTGCCTTACCTTTCTGCCTCTGCACTTGTATACAGGAAGAGGAGGATGGGCACTGCCTCACCTCACTGCCGCACAAGGGGAAGATGGCAGGTGCCACCTCCCTGCCTCCCTACAGTAGGGCAGGGAGAAAGTTTGGATATCCTAGCCTAAGGCAACCAAAAGCCTGGGTCCAGCCCTGCAACTAGGCAATTATCCCCTTATTCAATGGTTGTGTATGAGTGCAGATACCTCCCCTTTTTCCACACTACTCAGTGCCCTGATGTATGTTTTGGAAGGTGTGCGGTTGACCCTGTTTTATGAATTTCAAGGCCATAGCCATGGAATTAAGATATGACACTCCACCAGCTCTCTGCCTAGCCAACTGATTAAATTGTGCCAAAAAAGAATACAAATCAAATATCTGCCCTTAATCTGCATAATGTATTCCAGTGCTCACAGGGCTTAATGTTTACCACATTGTGAACTGTAGTTACCTATGACTGATTATGTCAGCTGGTAATCATAGACGCATTATCTTTACATCCATCACCTAACAGTAGGAAAATTTGGTAGAAAATGAATGACCAGTGATCTTAAATTTGTAATGCCTTCCATGCTGCTCTGGAACCAAGGCACAGGAGGAGCTATGGAACTGTGAGCACTTACATTTACATCAAAGCAAAATTAGCTTGACTGCTCTTTTATGTGCTCTTTACAGCTTAAAATTTACAATGTGGCTAAATACGCTTGAAGCCTCGTTCAGATCACTTCCCATGCTTCCCATTTGTCCCTCAACAAAATTAGCTTTTTCCTCTTTCTCTGTGGTTACTGACAAGAACAGACTGGGGTGTCACAACAGCCCAGGAGCAAGCTGAGTGAAGTGGCCTCTGCAGTACAGAGAGTAATGCCATACTTTGTCATTTTGGAGCTGGGCCACTGTGACTATGGCAGCAGCTGTAAATTCATAGGAGCCACTTAGCTCAGCCTTCTCCTGGCTGTCCACCCCTGATTACTGAGTCTTTACTCTGGAAATTCCACCAATACGTTTCTAAGAAACCTTCTGCATCTACATGAGTAAAACTCCATTTTGTTTCATCACACACAGGAACATAACAAGGAAGCCCTAGATTAGTCAGGCTAATCTACTTAGACTAGGGAGGGGCATGAACTGGGAAAACAATGGTTCATAGTGGTTCATGGTTTGTTTGATTACACAAACCATGAATTTTCACAAACTTTTCCCATTTCCTGAACCAGTTTGTGGTTCATTAGTGAATTTAGGAGGTGGTAGAACAGCCCCCTCATGAGTTAGATATGCCAAACTCACAGGGAGTCTTTAGCAGGCTCTCTTCCTCCCACCCTCCAAGTTTGGCAAAGATTGGATTTTGGGCAGGGGTCATTTGGGGCCGGTGCAGGCTGGAGTGCCACTCCGGCGGCCCAGGAGCGGGGGGAAATGGTGGCGGTGACAAGCCCCACCCCCAGTGTTCTGCTGGACTGGGATGGGGGTGGGAAGGCCTGGCGTCTGGGGGCTGAGGCCTGAGCTGGGCCAAGCCACAGGAGTGCAAATGCATCTATGGGCAGCCCGCACTCGGCTCCCTGCCCTGCCTCTTGATGGCGGACTACGTGGCGCGCCCCCTGGCCCGGGCTCATGCACACACAGCATAGCACTGCTCACCCACCCTCTACATGGCCTGGCCCACTCCAGCCGACTGGACCCTTCCGCTGCTCGAACGAGCCAGGCAGGCAGACTTGGCGGCCCTAGCAGCCTGCTTGCCTGCCTGGCTCTGCCTCCTGGCCCACTCAGGCCCCACTGCCACCACCCCTGCTGAGGAGGAGAGAGCCGCCTGCCAACCCCCTTCCACCCACAGGTGAGTCCTAGCCAGCTGGAGTTGTGGGGCAAGGGAGGCCACGGAACTGAAGGCTTCTCCTGAGGCACTGAGGGAAACTTTGGAACCTGCCCTCTCAATCCCTGAAGGGAGGACTTCTCTCCGCCAAGTTTCCCTGGCACTTGCAAGGACTGATCTCCCCCAAAGGGTTTTTAAAGAACCAAAATATTAAATAGTTGCTTTTGGAAATGTATTTTTAAAAAACAGATTCAATGTTGAGGCTCTTTGATTTTTCCCCAAGTGCCTCAGAATCAATTTAAAAGTCAAATCTTAGTTGGATCCATACTCCTATGAGTCTTTTCAAGGTGAGTCCACATTTCTCCTTTTTGGGTGGACTACGCTGAGATGTTCAGAATTTTCAGATATATAATTCCAGAAAGTATTCCACAAAACAGTCATCTCGTTTTGTCAAAGGAAACAATCCATATACAAAAGAACTTTCTCAGGAAAGCTCCTCCATTAGCATGTTCATAGCCTGGGGAACTCCTACAAGATAATGACTCAGCCCTACCCCACATTCTGGAGTAGGTATAAATTACCTGCCTACCATTTTCTTCTCACCTTGACACAGAGAGTACTCCATCTTTCTGTGTTATACCTCTGAGGATGCCAGTCACAGTTACTGGCGAAACTTCAGGCTCTACAATGCCAAGACCATGGCCACACAACCCGGAAAATCTACAGCAACTAAAGTAATCTAGTTTTCCCCTCTTCCTATTTTCTTATTGTCCAGCCTCGCTGGCTCTTGTAATCTGAGGATATGAGTTTTTATGATAGAGTTCATATGTCCCAATATGCCTATACAGAGCCGGAGAGGGGTAGGGATGACAAATGGAAGTAATGACAATGGATCGAATCCTATGCATAGGATTGAGCAGAGGCAAATCTTTCTCCTGTCACCGTCCTCCAGCAGCCACATGTGTGTACCAGAATAGCAATGCATGGGTTTTAAAAAAAAAAACCACAACACAGCACAGGAAGATGCATAAAGGAAGATGTTTCCAAAATTGCCCTTCTTTCTTCTCATGTCAGCAGAGCAGAGCCTGTGGTACCAGTGGAAGACTTCTTGTAGAGGCAGAAATGAGGGAACCCAATATCTATAGGTTAATGAGTCGGCCTGTATGATATATAAAGGGACATTCAGATTAGATCTAATCTGGCCGGTGTGGGTGTTGGATTCTGAATTTCTGAACTTGCTGATGTACTGAGGTTTTGTTTAGTATCCTGATGAGTTCTAATTCAGAGACAAGAGATCAGAGACACAGGAAGAAATAGCCATGTTCAGGAGCAAATTGGGCCTGAGGTGAAAGGGACTGTGACCCATTGTCTCTAGTCCGCAGATTGAACCTTGAATATAAAACCCTTTGGACAGGGACAGCTGGGAGGGGCAAATCAACCCTAAATTCTGACATCAAACAGAGAATGGAAATCTATTGTTGGTTAAATTGCAGATGCATTTTACAAGTTAGTTTTACAAGCCAAAAGCAATTTGCTAAAAAGAGTTTGAGTTTCGGGCTTGTAATTTTCACACCTTTTGACAAAGCAGATGAAGTAACAACTGGAAATGTCAAATTCCTAGCAATGTGGAAAGAATCTGTACAGCAAACATTTTCCTAGTATTGATGCAAGAAGAAACACAAACTTCCTCACACCCAGTGAAATCAGTTTCAAACATTTCCATTGCTTTTATAGTGCACATATTTTTAGAGCAGCCCTTATAATAGGTATTCTGGTTCTATAATAAACCTTTACATGGGAGTAGGAAATTATTAGAGTGCTTGGACTAGAGTCAGTTTAGACCTATTCACAGTTGTGTGATGCCACATTACAGCATATGTGACTACTGGTATCATGTGAGTGCTCATTCTTTTGATCCCTACATTCACACAGATTTAGAAAAGCTGGCTAAAAACTGTTTTAAAATTGTTCCAGGCTTTGGGGCTAGATTACTCATGCAGTGTTGCTATTGCTATTAGCTGAAATTTAATTCTGATTTACATCTGCCATTTTACTAATGTTGTGAGGTTTCAGTTTCGTTCCTTTTATCATTTAAGTTGTCCTGACAACCAGTTTAGTGACTATATTTCCTAGACATTTAATGAACAAATCTTTTCCCTCACCATAATATCTTTCTCTTCCAGTCCCACCTCATTCCTGTCCCACCTAAATCTGGTTGTGACATGATGAAAGGATGAATCCAGAGGCATTGAAAATATTATACTTCATTAGGTTGTCATTGTTTACTAGAGCTGCTGACTGACCACCTAAGACAATTATTCAAATAATTTCCCATCACCCATAGAATCATGTTGTAACCTCAGCTGGCTTGGCCTAGGTTCTAAAGAACTTGGCAAAGAAGCAAGGAATTAAAGGGAGACTTGGAGAGAGCTTAGAAGATATTGATGAAATTTGGTCCATTTAGTTTGCCTGGTTCATTTTCTTACATCAAAGGATATGAAAGCATAGGTCATGACCAGTGTTCCCACTAAGCTGAGTTAGTGTGAGCTAGCTCACAGTTTTTTAGCCTCCGGCTCACACTTTTTTGCCTCCGCTCAGGGAGGAGGGCTCCAGAGAGCAAACGAATTGACTCAGCAGCCAAACGTCTCGCTCACCACTTTAAGGCCAGGAGCCCACAAAGTGGAATTTTTGCTCACGAGACTCCACAGCTTAGAGGGAACATTGGTCATGACCACAAGTGGGCTGTGACTGTCTTGCAGGTAGGTCACAAGACTTAAGCTCTTGAGCTGTAAGAAGTGGATCCAGACCCCTCTACTCTGTGGTAGGAAAAGAAGAAGAGAGAGAAAAGCTGCTGCATTCCCTCTTCCTCCCCTCTTCACCCAGTGGCACTGTTCATGCCAAAGACTTCAGCTTGCTTCCATCCAGTAGTGTATATCCTATGTCCACTGCCCCTCACATCTGCAAAGCCTGTACCCAGGCCCAAGCCAAGTCCTGACCAGGGGTGCTGCCAGCTTCCT
The DNA here is from genome assembly GCF_001447785.1 of Gekko japonicus. NCBI lineage: Eukaryota > Metazoa > Chordata > Lepidosauria > Squamata > Gekkonidae > Gekko > Gekko japonicus. The sequence goes on from NW_015159762.1 coordinate 346,897, forward strand.
GGGGCTCATCTCACTCTGGGCCAGCAGGACCACAAGCTGCAATTAATATCATCAATATTGTCTCCTTGACCCAAGCCAGTGGCAGCTGGGTCTGAGCCAAATCCCTGACTGCAGCTCTGTAGCAGTGGGTAACAAAAGGTAGAAGGAATGTAAAAATAGTCCCACTTCAAAAAGTTTGAAAACTGCTGTTAAAAAGTAGGGGATGAGAGACCTTTGTAACTCCCTGAGAAAGAACCCTGCCTGATTGGAAGACACCTTTTCAAAGCTGACTGAGAAGCGGTGTTTCTCCTCTTGTTCTACAACAGTGGGGTCTAAATATATTCACAAATTGCATGAATGTACGACAGCTAGAAAGATGTGAGCTGAAATTCTCTGCATTAGCTATGATTGGATGTGTTTATTTCACAAACATCAGCGGTTCGTGAGTGACCCACCTTATCTATCCTGAAAATTTAAAAATAATCTGTCCTGAATTTTAAAAGGTCCTGCTCCTTTAATAGAGATCTAATGTGTGGAAATGGGTAGGTGAAGCTTTTTATAGCACTGAGGTAAATGGGTCATGTGGTAATAACATCCCATTAAGCCTCTATTAAGAGGGCAGGGCATTCCCCCCCCTCCTGGTGTTGGCAACCCTACTTCTGACAGAACATTTTGTACTTGGGCTCCAATTCTGGTGACATCACCTTTGGAAGTTCCCTCATCTTCTGCAATTAGGCAGGTTGTGTCTAGGGAGACAGCTTGTTCTGTGGTTTATGGAAATGTTACCTCTCCCTGAGGGATATCGATCTAGTGCTCTGTTGTTTTTTTGGCTGCCAGGCAAAGTCTATCCTGTTTGTGCAAATTTTTTTTTTAATACACTTTTCCCTCCTCTCTCTCATTCCCTTCTTTTCCTGTTGTTGCCTGCACCATGGCAATTTGGGTGTCATTCTGTTCCTGACCTGATTTTAAGCTGCTTTTCAGTTTGTATTTTTACTGGCTTGTGTTATAGTGATTGCTGGTAAGCTGCCTTTGATCCCATGTTGTCCAAAAAGTGGCACAGCAATTTTAAAAAATGAATGGATAGATAAACAATACAGAAGACACACATCAGACATGAAGGAAAGATGCATGTGAAAATCACACTTTCCCCCTTTAAAATACATAGAAGCATTGGTAGGGAAATAAATAAATTTCAAATAATCAGGCACCCAGTTATGAAAAAAGAGACTATTTTTTGAATTTTTTTTATTTATTATTGAAGCTTATATACATTATCTTACATTAAATCATTATACAATCATTTTACCCCCCCCCTCCCTCCTTGTAGTATCTTCATATTTTTAACCATGTGCACAGATTCTTCATTCGTATTTGGATATTTGGATTGGCTTCCCCCCTTTCCACCCATTTTTTATATCCCACCCATTTATTTGTAATCTTTTGACATTTCTCCTCCCATGTCTCTTCAGTAATTATCTGTGTGAATATATCTGATAGTACGTGTTCAAAGACATAATTATTCCATTTCTCCATTGTCCACTTATGCCTATCCCTCCATCCCAATGCTATTACAGCCATCCCGGCTAAAACTATAATTTTATATAACTAAAAAAAAGAGACTATTAAAGTATATATATGTGTATTCCTTTAATATCAGACATGATCCTTATCAGGGCTTTTTTTGTAGAAAAAGCCCAGCAGGAACTCATTAGCTTAATAGGCCACACCCCAAAGCAGAAACTCATTAGCATATTAGGCCACACCCCTGACAGTGCAGCTCTTTGGCATATTAGGCCACACCCCCATGGCTTCCCTTGGCTTGCCTGGGTGTCGCATGGCTGCGGGGTGCCCGGGCAAGCCAGCCTTTGGACAGGCTGGGGAAGGCACAGGGAGGCATTTAAATGTCTCCCCAATCCTTCCAGCCCACCCCCCGGCCCGCCTGCCTTGGAGTTGCCGGGGGGTCCCTCTCTAGGCCTTCCCTCTGTAGCCACGCACGCAGAGGTTTTGGCTATAGTGGGCATGGCCAACTCTGAAGCCAGCCGGAACTCCGTTCCTGTGCATTCCTGCCCAAAAATAGCCCTGATCCTTATCCATTTTGGTCATGGGTGTCAGAACCAGAGTTCATGTCACAAAAGGTATGGCCAAAAACGATGCTTTGAAAATGGTTGCACACAAATCTTACACTTTGAATAAAACTTTGTTGGTTTTAAAAGTGCCACTGGAATCCAACTTTGTTCTGCTGCTTCAGACCAACACAACTACCCACCTGAATTTTTCTGCATGGAGACATTAAGCTTTCTAAGCAAAGCTACTTTTAGCTGACTTTTGTAAAGAGCTTGTCTAACAAAACTGCTTAGCTTTATAGGTAAGATTAGTTTTCTTTCCTGTTGTGATTCTGGTATGGCTTTTTTATCTCAAGATAGGTAGGAATCTATAATAATAAAAGGATGCTTCTATCTGTCTGTGATAGTCTTAACTCATCAGAAAATAAAGGTAGGAGTTTCAAAATTGGCCACTGGTTTCAGGTGATTATGGGAGTTGCAAAGTGAAGGGAACTGGAGCTTCTTCCTCAGATTATCTCCAGAACATCCCGCTGCTATTTGCAATGCAAATGACGGTTTACTCACTAGAAGCCAAGAAGGTTCAAAGCAGCACAGAGAGTGAGGGAGGGAGAATATCCCTCCTTTACTTAACAACTTCTCTGTGCTATGCTGGTGAAGTGTTGTTTGATTTGTTAATATGTCCTAATAAAACTGTTTAAAAAAAAACACTCCTCTCTGTGACGGAGTACTTACTTAATCAACAGTTGTCCTGGCAACCCCTGGAAACTCTTCCAAGGCCCTGGTCACATGGGCTAGATAACGCGGGGGTGAGGCGTGGCTGTTTGCCCTGGAGCAAAGTAAAGCACGGCAGCCCGATCACACGTCTCATGGAGTTCCCGTGGTTATGCCGGTTGGTGCTGATCACACGGCTATCCTGAAGTGTGGCAAAGAAGCGTCATGGCGTGATCACACCGGCAATCGCTAGGCGCAGCTTCAGTGGCAAACAGGATTTTTTTTCCCACCGAAATTTGTGCATGCGCATGATCGAGCAAGCACATCCTGTGGAGACAAAAAACCCCACATCTGATTTGCAACAGGACATGGATGGGCACCGGATGCCACGGGATTCATGCAGAAATGCGATCAGCCGCCCACCCTTGCCCCGCGTTTTCTGGAAACTAGTACATTGTATATGGTAGTTTTTTACTCCGCATCTTTGGCAGGAAGCCACAGATTAGCCACGGGTGAACTACGCTTCCCAGATGTTGTGCTGTGATCGCGCACTGAAAATCCACCTATCATCCATGTCTTTAGCGCGGCAACTTCTCCATGTGAACGGGACCCAAGTGTCTATTTCTACAGACCTCTGCCATGATCAAAATCTTGAAAGCCAAAGAGAAGCCTCAGTCACAGCTACACTAGGGTTGCTAAGCCAGGGGAGAGAGATCCCCTTCTCCAGGGCCCCTCCGATGCACATTGGAAGTGATTTCATCATATCACCAGCAATGCATGGACTAGCGTATTTGGGCAGAAACTCAATGGTAAAAATTACTTCTACCACAGAATTTTTGCCCAAATACCCTGCACCACAACTGACATCACCGTACTGCCCGCTGGGCTAGGCCTCTCTTCTGGGTAAGTCCACCCGCCCCCCCCGTTTGCCAAGGGGTACGTGGCAATCAATGCTCCCTCTAAGCTGTGGAGTCTTGTGAGCAAAAATTCTACTTCGTGAGCTGCTGGCATTAAAGCTGTGAGTGAGCGATTTGGCTACTGCCTGAATTAATTTGCTCTGAAGCCATCGTTCCTGAGCTAAGACAAGAATGGGTGAGCAGGAGGCTAAAAAACTGTGAGCCACCTCACACTCAGCTTAGAGGGAACACTGGTGGCAATCCTAAACTACATAGATGAAGAAGACAGCAGAGTATTCAAATGGTTTATAAAGCAGATAAAAATGAAGTTCTTAAGGCATGCAAATTTTCATATTGCCGCAACTACATTATATATGTCAGTTGCTGACTAATCAGCTTGCAATAGCGGTAGAGGAACAGCAAAAGCTAGAATTTTACAGGAGTGCATACGTATAGTATGGATGCTTGTACTATGTCTCACAAGGTTGTGTTAGAAGCTTTAGACCACACATTGCAGGATATGTGAAGAAATAATTTAACTATGGAATGAGTCACCATTGTATTAGCTGGGGACTTCCAACAAAATGGTGAGTTGGAGGCCTACATTAAATCATCATACATTTGGAGCAGTGTCCAAAATACTTCTTGAGGGAAAATATGTGAGCAGAACTTGCTGGTTTCTTAACAAAGCTAATTAAAATTCAAATACTGTTGTTTTTTTTTAAAAAAAAAAATCAGCTAGGGGTTGTAATGGATTTCTTTTCAAAAACATGTTGTTGAACAAAATGTACTGAAAATACTTATCATTATAGGAGTTTTTTTTGGGGTATGTGTTATTGATAGTCTACCATTCAGTTTGGTGTAGTGGTTAAGTGTGCGGACTCTAATCTGGGAGAACCGGGTTTGATTCCCCACTCCTCCACTTGCAGCTGCTGATGTGACCTTGGGTCAGTCACAAGCTCTGGCACAGCTGTCCTTGAAAAAGAGCAGTTTGTATCAGAGTTCTCTCAGCCCCACCCATCTCACAGAGTGTCTGTTGTGGGGAGGGGAAGGGAAAGGAGTTTGTAAGCCGCTCTGAGACTCCAAGTGAAGGGCGGTGTATAAATCCAATCTCCTCCTCCTCCTCTTACTGGGACTCAAGGTGGGTTACACAGAGTGATCCAGCACAATCAACAAGATGGGACATTTGATAAACAATGAAATAGGATTTGGATTGTAGAACCAACCAGAGGTCTAAAAAACAGAACGGAAGCAAAGCATAATTGATAACATGACACATTAAATAATGTAAAATTACACAGTAGGATCCAACCCACAGCAGATACACACAGCCCACAATAAATTATGCAAGTAACTTTGTGAAACCTTTTGTACAGTGCTACCCTATTGCCTTAGTAGAAAAGTCCTCTTGAATAATTCTGTTTTGAATAGTTTGCAGAAATAGAAATAATTCCATTTTGCATAGTTTGTGCTGCTTTTGGCATTAGTCTGCAAAGTGCACAGAGGTGGAGACCCTATAAAGTGATATTGCAAATTCCAGAATTGCCGGGTCCCCCTTGGCCACTGGCAGGGGATGGGGGGTAGGTTGCCAGATCCAGGTTGGGAAACGCCTGGAGATTTGGGGATGGAGCCTGGGGAGGACAGGGACCTCAGAGGGGTGCAATGCCATAGAGTCCACCCTCCAAGGCATCCATTTTCTTCAGGGAAACTGATCTCTGTATTCTGGATATGAGCTGTAATTCCAGGGGATCCCCAGGTCCCACCTGGAGGCTAGCATCCCTAGCAAGTACAGTGAGCCTCTCAGGGTTAGTGAGCAGAGCTAGCAGGGGCTGGCCCCTGGTTAATATTATCACATATTCCCTACTTCCCCAAAGGTGAGATGTTCTAGAACAATGCTGAAATGTTTCCTTCAGTTGAGTGAGCACTGAAGTCTATAATATTCACTTTACTTACACACAGAGCCTAACATAAGCAAGTGGACTCTTAAAACAGGCAGGCAAGCTATTGATCTGTCTTCTCCCATAGTTTCTTGCCTAGGAATTGAGATTGCAGGGAGATGCCCTCCCAACTGTCCTACCAATCAAAGAAGCTTGTTTTGAGGGCACACAAGAGAGGGCCTTTTCACTGGTTAGGGTTAGTGTAGGAACAATCTCCCCAGGGTAGTGTACCTGGCCTCCTCACTTTCGCTCTTCAGGAGACATCTGAAGACAGTTTTATTTAGGGCTGCATTTGACTAATTTAGGGCCTGTTCATACGAGCCGTTTGGGCTGGGAGAAGGATGGATCGGGGCCAGAGCAAACGGGCGCGATCCCACAGCAACATCTGGGGAACGTCGTACTACCGTCTCCGATCCGTCCCATCCCGCCCATGAAGCGCACCAAAAAAGAACCACCTACCTGGATGGTTCTTTCGAATGGGCCGTGGCAAGTGCGGCCGTGGGATCGCCGGCGCATCCTTGCACCGGTGCATCCCCAGCTCCTGGCCGAACTGCGCATGTGTGAGCATGCGCAGTTCGCCAGCCTCCCCTTCCCACCGTCGCTTTCTCCCCGGCATATGATCATGCCGGGGAGCGACGGCGCCGCGGCTTGGGGGATCCGTGAGATCCCGCCGCGCCGTCTCAACTTTGATGCGGCTCAGATTAGCCGCAGTTCGACCGTCCTTTTCCCTGCCGTGTGGCAGGGGCCTTAGTTTTTATTTACTGGAAGTCCTAACAGATTTTGAACTGTCATATTTAATTAGTTTTATAACCATTTTTTAATTTATATTGTAAGCCACCTTGAGTGCTGCAAAGTAGAAAGGTGGCTAATAAATGAAATTAATTAATTAATTAATTAATACTCCATCATGCACCCAATTTGTGGAGAGCCACTGTTTCTGCTCCTAAAAATTGAACCTCGGTTTTAGCTAACTTCAGCTTCAACTCTCAGCCTGTTTCTCCATAAATTAAAAAAAAAAACCTGAAACCAATGCCTCACACACTACTTAAGAGTACATGAATATAGCAGACTTTGAAAGGCATTACATTCCAAGGACTGGAAGGCGTTTAACAGCTAGTGTGAACAGCAGTGTCCTTTTTAAAATGTCCCTGGCCACTCAGTTGCCCCATGTTTGATCCATCCACAACCAACAAGATAGCCAAATACGAGTATATCTCATAGGTGACAGTAGTTGTATGAGTTCCATTGCCGTACTCTAGCACCCTGAGGTGAATGGGCAACGACCCTGGCTGCTTCCAGAAAGCAAAGTTTCTTGGTGTAGTTTTCACTGCTACTGCAGATGCAGAGACATTTGCTGTGGCAATGGCGTATCCATACAGCAGTGATGTATGTTGTTCCTGTTGGAATATGCAAAATCTATAGTGCAGCCTTATGAAGAAGATCTGAAGATCATCCTACAGAAGGACAGCTGAAGGATTTGTAGCTAGTATAGCTAGACTAGGAACTTCCAACTTTTTCAAATTGTCTCCTTGCTGTCTCCTGATCGGCTCATCTGGAGACTTCCTGCTCCTATAGAGCTTTCTGTTGTTCTTTTTTCCTCTCACAGCAGTTAGACTGGTTAGTTTAGGCTTTCTCTCTGTGTATATTCTATAACAGTTTGTTCTTCTTTAATAAACCTACTTATTTTTCTATAAAAAGTCAGTGCTCCACTTCCTTTGCATATTTAAACTCTGACAACAGTTCCTGAGGAGCCTCAGATCAGGGGACCCAAGCCCCTCTCAAGACTTGCAGAGTCTCCTTCCCTGCATCCTCACTGGTGCTTCACTCACTGTTCTTTGTTTTCTTTACAGGAGCTCCCCTGTGTAAGTCTTGACCCCTTTGAGGCACTTCTGTATCCAGACGCCTCTACTTCCTGGATTGCTCCTGTGGTCCACGCTTCTTCAGTCGGAGCATCTGGCCACAGTCTGAGACTCATGCCCCCTTACTCACAAGCAGTTTTCCCTCTATTTTCCTTGCCTCAGCTTTCCCCCCTGCCACCATTCTCCCCAACACCAGAAGGCGCTTTTTGGGGGGGTGACTACCTCTATAACTCTCCATTGCCTTGATCTACTTACTCCTCTAAGGCTGCGGTCACACAAAGCATTAGCCATGCTACAGAGACGGAAGATAGGTGGATTTTCCGGGCGCGATCACAGCACCACATCTGGGAAACGTAGAGCTCCCATGGTGAACCTGAGGCTTCCTGCCAAAGATGCGGGGTAAAAAACTAGTACCTCCGAGGTACTAGTTTCCGGAAATCGCGGGGCAAGGGCGGGCGCCTGATCGCATTTCCAGTAGTAGGTCATGGCATCCGGCGCCCGCCAATGTCCCGTTGCTAAAAGTTTTTTTCCAAGTCTCCACAGGATGTGCACAAGCACCCAACGGCGCATGCACACACTTCATTTAAAAACAAACAACACGCCCCCCCTCCTCTTTTCCGTACCTCCCCCACTCCTGGCTCAGCCTGCTCGAGAGGAACTCTCTGCACTGGGTGGCAGAGGGGGAGGTGCAGGGGGGGCGTAGCGGGAGGGCAGCCCGGCTGAAGCTCCTCCTGGAGGGGACCGGAGGGAGGACACAGTTTGCATTCCTCTGCAGCCCTGGAAGGGGTGAAACCCACAGAGCCTTTTGCTAGAGAGGCCGCTTCTTTGCTGCGCTGCAGGATTGTCCTGTGATCAGCACCTCCCCCCTAACCACGGGACCTGGATCGGACCTCTATGGGACGTCTGATTGTGCAACCGTGTGTTATTTTCCTCCGGGGCAAACAGCCACACTCCCCCCCCCACATTTTCCTGCCCGTGTGATCGGGGCCAGTGTTCATTTTTTTTAATGTAGGTCTCTAGGCCTTTTCATTGCAGGATATAAGGGGCCACCTTTCCCTTTACGTCTCTGCAGCAAAAAGACAAGAGACTTGCTTTTTAAAAATATGAAAGTTGGGAATTCAGTATAATGTATCAGTATAATGTATTGTGCTATAGCAAGAGTGCAACTGCCATTTTATTTTTAAAAAGCCAGAGAAAAGCCTTCCAGTGGCTCTAGGGAAAATGGTGGAGGAGAAGCAAAGAAAGGAAAATGATGCTAATGTGGTGGGGCCTTAAAAAATCAGAGTCACAGAGTTGCTGCAGTCCCCAGCTTCCCTAGTCTCCATTGCAGTTACATTAGCCTGTATAATCCAGCATACTACAGTTCCATAATTTAATTACTGGCTTGGATCCAACCAGCTTTTACACATGTGAAAAACAGAAGCAGAGGGTCCCCTTTGCCCACCAATAATGCTATGTTGGGATTAATAATGGGACAGACCTGCATTGACAAAAGCCACGTGAGATGGGAGCTTTAATAAGGAGGGGAACTGGGTGAGACTGGGAGAGAAATTTGGCTGGATCCAACCTGTTATGTGTAATATACCACTTCCTTGATATGTAGACCTTGATTCTTCACATGGAAGCAAGTCCAATTGAGTTCAATGGGGCTCACTCCCAAGTAACTGTGCATGAAATTGCAATGTTAGTTTGTTGATGTCAAAGCCACTCAGCTAACCCACCATTGTTGTTGTTGTTGCTGAATCGCACAGTCAAGTCCAACTCTTCACAGCCCCATGGACCATATCATGCCAGGCCTTCCTGTCTTCTGCCATCCTCTGGAGTTTGCTCAATTTCATGTCCGTTGCATCGGTCACATGTCTAACCATCTCATCCTTTTCTGTCCCCTTCCTTCTTTCAATAACCCACCGTTAGGACAGACCTAACGATGGGTGAAGCACAACAACTTCACTGAGAGGTGAGACCTCAACTGACCAGCGGTGTGGTAGACCTTTCACAAACCTGATGCTTACAAGTGTTGCTCACTCTATAGGGGAGTCAATAAGGTATGCTCTTTGTGTATTCTAAGATTTATTAAAGTAACAGAGTTCAAAGAATACCTACATTAATGATGCCCAGAGTGCATTTTCCAGAGTGTCTAGGCATAGAACTGGGTTTTACCACAATAGTTACAAAAGATTAATGGGAACTAGTCACCACCTCATTTGTTTGTAACTGCATGTTAAAGGGAAAGCTGGTTTCTTCAAAGGATTTGGCACTGTAGAATACACTACAGATAATCTGCAACAGCTGCACTTTCAGATAGCTGATATCTTAAGCTTCATTTTTGAGATTGTATCTATTTGTCTTCTCATTTTTGTGGTTTCTTTAGATCTCGGGGATCCTAAGTAATTCTGCCTATAAACCATTTTGTTAATTTCCTTCTTGTGAACATCAGAGATTACTTACTTCCCTTCTAATGATTGCATTCCAGTTTTTTACATTATCCAACTTCTTCCCCCATATTGCAGTTTTCTGAGGGATACCCTAGCATTTAAAAATTAATTTGATCCCAGCTTTCTGAGTTAGCTTCAAATGTGTGAAACACAAAGTACTATTTTTTTAATTATTTGTCGAGGCATGTCTTGTAATGGCTTTCATCAAACTTTTTGCTCAAAAGGTAATACTAATCAGAGGCACCTGTCATTTCAAGTGAGCTTAAGTTTCCTTCATGTTTGCTTTTTCATATTCTGCAGTTGTATTGTTTGTGTTATCCTGTTCTGTAGTACAAATGTTCATGCCATTTATTGTGTTCCTTTTATACATCATTTATATGCAAAAATGCAAGGGGAAAAATGGCAAAAATAAAGACAGGTTCAAAATGAGGACTTTTGAGTTGAAAGAAGTGGGCTGCAGAATTTGATCATATCCTTGGCTTCATTTGTTTTATTATTTATTTACCTTCCTTATAGCCCACCTCTTTCACTGACCAGGTGTTTCACATTGCAGAGTATAGAAAGTGGAAAAAAAAATAAACATACAGTATAGGACAGTGGGGGAATAACATAATAGGACTAGGAATACAAAACTGAATAGTAATCCAAGCAGCAATGTGAACATGCCGTATAAAATCTACATTGAACAATGCAAATGAACATGCAATACAACCAAGAATACAAAATTGAATGTCAATACCAGTGCAATAGGTCTCCAAATAGGGTTGCCAGGTCCCCCCTGGTTACCAGTGGGGGATGGGGGATAGGGCTGCCAGATTCAAGTTGGGAAACTCCTCGAGATTTGGGGATGGAGCCTGGTGAGGACAGGTCAAGGACCTCAGTGGGGTACAGTGCCACAGAGTCCACCCTCCAAAGCATCCATTTTCTCCAGGTGCACTGATCTCTGTAGTCTGGAGATGAGCTTTAATTCCCAGGGATCCCCAGATCCCACCTGGAGACTGGCATCCCTAACTAGGAAGACAAAATTAAATGACAATCTGAACAATGAGTTGCTTAATCTGGCATGGTGTACTGAATGTAAAATTACAAATCAAAACAAACCACAATTTACATAAAACCTTTTATTAGGACCAGTAAAAATGATACAAAACAGTGTGCAACCTTGGGTGTTCCAGAATTCTTCTTCAAGCTAAACATTGTACAGTATGTCACCTACCACCTGTAGTATCTATGTTTGCCATGTAACCCATATGGTTGGATTGGTTTATCCAGATTTGGCTTCTGAAAGGGGACCTGAAATCTTAGTGTTGCTTCCAGAAGTCTCTGCCCTCTTGCATCTTTCCTCCATGGCTGAGGAAAATCAAACCTGGCATATGTACGACTGACTCCTATTCTGACTTTGGAAAATCCAACCAGAGTTCCTCCCCACACTTTCAATCCATGAGGGCTGAAAACCTGAGGTACAGTCCAGCAAAATGTTGAGCAATTTAGAGGGTCTCATTGATTTCAGCATAAGAGATGAATGCAATTGAAACTTTCACTGTGAAATGAATATGCTTTTGCACTGCTTAACTTTGGCTGGAGGGCAGCTTTACGTCTTGGGGAAAAATGAAAGCTGAAAATGCTGAATTCTGGTAATTATTTACTGAATTTCATGCTTGTTCTGCAGCTGAACAGAATCACAATATATATCTGATCCTATTACTAATGTAATTAGTAATGTAGTGTAATTAGTAATAGTTGTTATATCTGCTGTGGCACAGTGTTTTCATTATGTCCTTAAAGGCCCTCCATAACTGTCACATATCATTTATCATATTGATTGTGATTTGTATCACACCTTATCATAAAGACTCTGGATACATTACAGGGCATTTGACATGAAAGAGAATGGTTCAAGTCCTCCTGGACTCATACTCAACGCACCACAGATCAATGAACAAAAGAAGCATAGACATAAGGTTTAAATAGTAATCTAAAAAGTATATTCTGAGGAATGACAGGAGAGCATACCCCAGATGTATTAACAGCAGCCATCTTGGTTGCATCTGGATATCCTTGTATCTTTTGTGCCTCCTGAGAGGGCAGCTCACATAACATGACCACTGTGGTAGGCTGAAGGTCCATTTTATCATCTAGCAAGCACACAAGGAATATTTCCGTTTTTCTTTCTCTAGGCTCCCGATGTTACAATTGGAATTATAAGTCATGTCAGTGAAAGGATAGTACCATATACACATAGCTAAACTGGCTGATTGATTGGTTTTCTACACTAAAGTATAATTGTTCTGTTACTGAATTCAAGATGATTTATGTAACTTGGGCACTGAAAATAAGGCCAAGTGCAAGGCTTAGGGCCTCCTTTCTTAAAGCTCCCCTTGCCACTCACATGCCTTGACTTAAGCAAAATGACTATTTATTACAACAGGGAAAATACAAGTTTGCACACAGGGAATGGTACTCCCCACTCCCAAACTCCTTTCCCTTCCCAAATCAAAGTTCTAGTACTCAATGTCCCAGAAGTGTTGTTTCCTTGTTGAAGCTTGGTCCAGCCACAGTCCCTCAGAAGCAGGCCTCCAGTGGAAAGGAAACAGTCCCCCAGCAGCAGGCCTCCAGTGGGAAGAAAGGTTCTCAGGGACTCCCTCCTCACCATCTAAGAGAAGAAATCAGCTTCAGTTCAAAGACAGATGGCCTGGGGGCTAACCTCCTCCAGAAAAAGCGATGTCCATTAAGGGAGGGCCCACACCAGACAAAAACTTCTTCAGCTGAAGTCTTTCAGCACTCCAGTCCTTGGAGAGACAAATGACTAGGCCTCTCGCTCCACACACTACCCAGTTCTTTTTCTTCTGGTCACTCCTACACACACTCCTACCAATATGCAAATTAAGTAATTTCTCTTTTTATATTTTTCATATATGTTTGCGTGTGTGCGCGTGCACCTGGAAGTCATGGCAACCTCTGGTGACTGACCCCTACTGGGGGCCTGGAGGATATTCAGAGAGGTGGCTGAATAAAGCCTGACTCCACCTTTTGCCTTTGGTATTTCAAGGAGGTCTCCCATCCAAGTACTTGCCAGAGTTGACCCTGCTTAGCCTGGGCTATCCAGGTCAGGGAGCAAATTAAGTAGTTTCATTGCTCTACCTGATAGCATATATCCCCAAAGCTCTACCTTTCTCTACACTTAAATATAATCTTTCTGCCACTGAATTCAAGATGATTTAGAATTAAAAAGAATTGCCTACTGCAGGGGTCTCCACCTTTATGAATATGCAGGCACGTTTGGAATTCTGACACAACATGGTGGGCACAGACACAAAATGGCTGCCATAGGAGGTGGAGCTAGCCACAAAATGGCTGCTGCAGCTTACCACAGTAACGGTCTTTGTGCTGTGGCTGCAGCTGCTACCAAAGCAACATTTTTAAAAACCTGCACAACCAATTAAATCTCCAATGGCCAAACAGGAGTCTTTCTGAGCAAAAGACTCACTTGACCCCACCCACAAAAAGCACTTTTTAGGGATCAGGAAAGGTGGTGCCATGATGCTCATGGGCACCACATTGGGGACCCCTGGCCTACTGCATAATGCACATGGCACAGGAACAAAGGAAGTAATTTATTGCCCGCCTTTCTCACTTGAACTCAAGGCGGATGTATGACAAAGAGGAAAAAATATTCAGGCATCTAGATGATTTATAGAACATTTACATAGTGCCCAGGTGGAACAGCCACAGCAAGACAATTCTGTGTCAGGTCAAAAGAGTGGGCCTTGCTGTTTCACAACTCCCTCTAATGTGGCCAGAGATTAACTACTTACTTTAATAAAATAGACCAGAACATCTGAGTACTTTTGCTAACATAGCACAATAGTAATCGTTCCACTGAGTATCAGAAGAATATAATTCTTGTCACTGTTCCCTCTGAGCTGAGTTAGTGTGAGCCAGCTCACAGTTTTTTAGCTTCCGGCTCACACATTTTTGTTTTCGCTCAGGAAGGAATGCTCCAGAACAAACTGATTTATGCAGTAGCTAAATCACTCACTCACAACTTTAATGCCAGTCGCTCACAAAGTAGAATTTTTGCTCACATGACTCCACAGCTTAGAGGGAACACTGATTCTTATGGTTCACTTCTGTGGCAGCATGTACACACATGATGAAGAAATAACACAAGAGAAGCAATCCTCTCACTATCGACAGAGTTTGACAGTATATTTTAGATAACAGGCTGATCTACTAGCTTATCTGGACTGCCCATTGACAATCCAGCGGTTGAAAATGATTTACTCTCATTGACTTAATGTTAGTTTCTGCAGGCTGATTAGATTGTGAATTGGACAATTTGAACCACTTTTTACTCTTCAGTCACCTATTCATGTTTTTAAAGTATGATTGCGATTTCATTTGCATCATTCCTGAAAGTTTCAAGTAGCTCCTTTTTCCCCCCAGGAAGGCACATGGTACCCTATTGACCCTCCTGGCTGCAATCTGTTCATTATCATGCTTTGAATTTTACTCAGAAGATATCTGCTTAGCTGATACTGGCCCAGAAGTGCCTGGATAATTTCAGTTTGAGGTTTCCCAGAAAGACACATCCGGCACAACAACAGCGCTGTAACATATGTCCAGATAAGCAGAACAAATGGAGCATATTGTAATAATGAACAGAGTAGCCTAAAGGTGCATTCATACAACACACTTCCACTGTCATCGAATGATCACTTCCTGAGCCTTAGTTCCAAAAGTAATGTGAAAACCTGCTGACAACTTCATGACAATCCCATGAGCTTTAATCCTGTTTCTCAAGGGTTTAAATTCACATGACCGTTTCTGTGAAACAGATAGAACCCATGTGATTTTCACTCAGTCCTGCTGCTGGCAATGTCCCAGGACATTCACAGGCAAGGCTATTGCAGAAATACAGACCAAGGACCAATTCATTCTTGATGCTGTTTCAGTCACTTTGTGGTTTTTCTGATAAATCCTGTGACTAGATTGGCAGTGATGTTGTATGGAAGGAAACACGATACCCATTTTTTTCTACCCACATGCTCTTTTAGGATCAGTGGTGGGCAATTTCCTTCTTGGAGTCATTTGGACCTTGTAGTACTACACTTCTCACAAACAGTGGACTGAATCCAATGCAGTGCAAAAGGCAAATCTTTTGTTTGTGTATCTGTGTATGCAAATCTGTTCTACCCTCCTCAGCACTGAAGCAACCCTCAAGACTTCTGAAAAGTTGGTGCTCAAGGTTGCAGGACCAATGGCATCCATGTTGCCTGGGGGAAGCTGCAGTAAGGAGAGGGAACCTGGCAGAATCACCCCATCTCTGTCTTACACCAGCAGTGCTTCCATTGATCCATGGGGTTTCGTTGAAGAGCAAGGTGGTTTCACTTGACTCCCTCTCCTCAGTGCAGCCTCTCAAGTGGCATGACTTTTTGTGTATATTAGTTCCAAACATGTACTTGTCAGAGGTCTCAAAGATTGTCAGATGAAAAGACAGGTGCAGAAGATGTGTATCAATAAACCCCTTCTGCAAGTGCTTCATGGGATCCAACCAAACGTATATGAGAACTGAAGTTGCCCCGTTCTCAGTCAGAGATGCTCCATCATTACCATTTCAGTTTGCACTCTATCCACAAGTTGCAATCAGCACATCTGAATCTTTCACAAACTTTTCACCAGTGATAGAAAACAATTCAGTTTTGCAAATAAGCAAATTGCATATTTGAATTCTCTTATTGCTTCCCCATGGCTTTTCCACCTCCACCTCTGCATCTGCTGTTGGGTACATTCTTTAAGTATACAAAACATTAACACATCATAGTTAGCAACTTAGCTCTGAGGGTCTCCCTGTCTCTTATGGCTGCTTGATTTAGGATGATTCCGCACTAGACCTTAAATACTGGTTCAACCCTGTCCCTGAACTTACATTCTACACTACACTCAAGTTCACCCCTGTAATTATCTTGGGGTATTTTTTGTTTCCACATTACATTCAGGTCACCCCAGTTTCGCCCCACACTTGTCCCAGGATAAACGGATGCTGTTATAACCAGGGATAAATGCAGGCATTGTGTCGCGAGTTGAACTCTGATAAAAGCAGGGGTGAGATCTAAGTGCGGAAAGGATCTTGGTTTCATTAACAGCAAAGTCTTATACTAGACCCAGGAAAATTCACAGATGTATATTCTTGTTCTACTTCATGGGAACTCTAGTGTTTTTTCGACATCTACTTTTGTCTTTCAGAATCTTATTGATAAAATTTGTTTGACTAAAAAAAGAGGTGTCTTAAGGCAGCATGACTCCTCTGTATTCATGGCCCAGCATGACCTGCTTTGTTGATAGAAATGGTGCATCCTGACTGAACAGATGCAAAGCAGAAGTGAGCTGTTAATGCTATGAGTTCAAAACTCAGGTCATTTTAATGACCCAACTGTGACCCTTGAGTTATCAAGGAATGTTCTGTCTATTAACTAAAGGTAAAGGTAAAGGTTTCCCTTGCTCGAAAGCCAGCCGAGTCCAAAATAGTCTATTAACTACACAGACACAAAAACGACCACAAGCTGAAAAACTCAAGGTATAAATATTTACTTGCCCATGACTCTATAGCATATGAAACAACACAGGCAGGAAAGCATATGGGCTACAGCAGATGCTGTGCAGAGGCAAATGTTGGATAAAAAATACAGATTCCATATCCAATACTGGTTGCTAATGGATTATGGTCTATGTATAGGGTTGCCAGGCACTCAGGAAGGTTGTTGGGGGAAGCAGCATCCCAGGAGAAAAATAAAAATAAGGCTTTGTCCACTTACAGGAAGTTTGGACCATAGAGTACCTGGAAATTCCTAGAGCTATCCAGAAGGAATCACAAGAAATTATATTATCAGAACTTCCTATAAGAAGATAAGCTTTCTTTGTCTTGTTCTTTTTTCTCCCCAGGATGATTCCCCCTCCAAATGCCCCCAGTTTTCACCCACTGATCGGGTGAGCATCAGTGGGCAAGGGCCACAATTACCTGGAGTTCTCCTGCCTAACTGGGTAATTTAGTGCTTATATTTCCATTCCTAAGTCTGCAGAATCAAGAGCTTGAATGTGCAACTTTCCCTGAAACTTTCTGTGTACTTGGCAACTTTAGCCTGAAATTTCCTAAGCTCTGTTTAGAGGTAGCAAATACTTGTAAGCAGTATTCCCTCTAAACTGAGTTAGTGTTAGCTAGCTCACCATTTTTAAGCCTCCGGCTCACAGATTTTTGTCTTTGCTCAGGAAGGATGACTCCAGAGCAAACTAATTTATGCAGTAGCCAAATTGC
Source organism: Gekko japonicus (assembly GCF_001447785.1). Classification (NCBI taxonomy): domain Eukaryota; kingdom Metazoa; phylum Chordata; class Lepidosauria; order Squamata; family Gekkonidae; genus Gekko; species Gekko japonicus. Next base: position 364,089 of record NW_015159762.1, read on the forward strand.
TCACTCACAATTTTAATGCCAGTAGCTCACAAAGTAGAATTTTTGGTCACAAGACTCCACAGCTTAGAGGGAGCATTGCTTGTAAGTGCATTTGGGAAGCGTCTGTGTAAAAAGTAGATGTCTAGGCCAAAGATAACAGTTGCCCCCCCCCCCCGGGTTGCCAACATCCAGCACCTGGAGATCTCCTGATATTACAATTGATCTTCAGATTATCAAGATCTGTTCACCTGGAGAAAATAGCTGCATTGGAGGGAGGACTCTATGGCATTATACCTGCTGAAGTCCCTCACCTCCACAAACCCCACCCTCGCCAGGCTCCACCCACAAAATTCCAAGTATTTCCCTGCCTACAGCTGGCACCCCTACCCCCTAGATCTGTCTCTCAAACAGACTGTCCTGATGCATGTAATCCATGCTTGAACATCTCCGTGTGGGCCTTTTCCTTCACCCCTCCTCAACTAGTGTTACAGGATAAGGGAAAACAGCTCTGAAAAGCACAGATGATTGGAACTCATAAGCCTGGTAGAGACCAACAAATATGTCAGCAAGAACTGAGTGAGAACTGGGTGCACCCACATTTTAGAGAGTAATAGGGAAAGGAACAAAAGGCAAAAAAGAGCAAGGAAGGGCCAGAGACACCGACATCATCAGCCCTCCAAAGATGGGGCCAGAGGCAGGCCCAGCAGAGTTCTGCTTTCCTTCATCAATGGAGCTCTCCTGATTGTCCTTGCCTGCAGCTAACACATCCGGACAACCTTGGGCAAATGAGAAGTATGAATAAGATTAGCTTTAGGATACATACATATTTTCAATAAAGCTTTATTTCATTTAGAAGAGCCTTGCCTGGTACTGTCCCTCTGTTCACACACCCAGAGCCCTTTCCTAGCATCTGATAAGCCCTGTCATAAGGAGCCAAGGGGTCACAGGTGCAATTTTGAACCTGACATTTGGTGTCAGGAAAGAGATTTTTATTTTAATGGATCTCATGATAGCGTAAAGATGTTGCAGGGAAAATATTTTGGCTTATGCAAAATGAATTATTTGTATGAACAATTTTAAAATCTAAGTACGCAGCACTGATTCACAATATGTGAACCTTTTGCATTTAAAAGGTGGGTTTTTCTCACCCCATATAAAATGGCTGTTTGGGTTGTGTTTTGAGGTTCCCCCCCCCAAAAAAAAAAGATTTATAAATGGGCCAGCAAAGTAACTGCTCACTTTGAATTGTTTGTCTTTGCTCTAATAGTAATTGTGTTGTTTTGCTAACCTATTTTCTCTATAGAAACATTAAATTGCCTTTATCATTAATAATAAGGTTGTATATGTGGGTTGGATACCCACAGCAAAAATAACAACCCATTTTATGTTTTATCTTACTGAGGTGGTTCCTGACACTATAGATGTTGCAAGCTAAGATGATGGTGTCAGAAGAAAAAGATGATCAGATGCTTCATATCAAGCAAGCAGAGGGGCAGAGGCAAGAGGCAAACAGTAGGCAAGGAGCAAGAGACAGATGGGAGAAAAGCCACAGGAAGTCCTTCCTATGAAGTGGGCCAAACAGTGATGCATTTAAAGCTAGGGGCTAAGAGCTATGTATTGGACTCCAAATGGCATTGTCCCTGCACAATAAATAACAGGATTTTTACAAAAGTATACCATGTAAAAAATGCTATGGATCATGGTACCAGCATATTCAAAATTCGCATGGGATGAAGACTGTACTAAGGAGGAGAATGGAACAATGTAGAGTGAAAAAGCTGCTGGATCCTATCGGCTTCTATTATAGATTTGTGATCAGTTTTTGATCTGTTAAATCACAAGGAAATATTGAATCAAGCACTTCTAGTGTGACTGTTTCCCATTTTAAAATTACATCTGGAAATACATCTTTGAAATCCATATGTATTGGCATCCAGACCCGCCTGCAATTATTTTCATTAACTTCATGGTGGTTTGGTTCCCACCCCTGTTACCAGCAGCATAGCTATGAAACTCAATCCAGCAAAAAATCCAGTTTCAGGAAAAAATGGGTGTGAGCACAGAAAAATTCAGAAGGAATTTAGAAGCTATATTCCTTTCAGTAAATTTAATATAATTGAAAATTCAATCGATAATAATCTGTAGCTGTACAGAAAAAAAAATTTAAATGCTCATAATAATTCCCTGTAATAGATACCTATAAGCATTAACAATGTTCCTAGTAATCACTCTTTCTTGTTTTCATGAGGCCTTCTGTCTCTGATTCCCTATTTTGCTGTTTCTGTAATAATTCCATTTACTCTTTTAAAAGTGTGAAATTTTGTTGGTACTGAATGTATGGGGATTTTTAAAATTAGAATCACAATCTTTCACAGAGTTTGTGTTTTTCAGAAGGCATTTGTGAGATATGGGAGGACATGGTAGCAGCAAACTAATCAAAGAAAGAAACTATTCATGATTGTTAGACACTTACCAGCCCCTTGGTCTTTTAGTGTTATCTGCAAACTGAAAAGACGTTGGCTGGCTTCTTGTTTGGTAACTGCTTTCCAAAGAACCAGGACAAGATAAGAGGAAATAAGAGGAAAAACAGAGCAATTAAAAGCAGTAGCAGGCTGAAAGAACCAAGTGAAAAGATAAGTTTTGCAACAGAAGAATGTAATGTTATGTATGACATAGTCATGCTCATTCAGTAAGGAAAATTAAGCATGTATTCCTAAATCATAGTAGGTTGAACCTTATTTCTGTATGTAGTTTGCAATATTTGTCTCCCTTCTCCCTTCTTCAGCATAGACAAGAAGGATACCACTGGAAACCTGTGTAGTAAAACTGAAAGTAACTCATATTTAGATAAACTGTGGCCTTCACTAGGGAGAATCTCTGAAGCCAAATGCCCCTTACCTCAGAGAAACAAGGGTGTAGAAACCCAAAGAAGAATGTTTCAGCATACCTTTGGAACACCAGCATCCAGAAGACCAATATTCAGAAACACCTGTCTGTGACGTTAGTTATTCAGTCATCAAACCTAATGTCAGATATATGCTGATGGGTTCTGAACTAGCTGAGGATGAAAATGAGAGTGATCTTGGGGATGTAGTGGAAAGCCTGATGAAAATGTTGATTCAGTGTGTATAGCAGTGTTGAAAAAGGCAAACACAATTGGAATTATTAGGAAAGGGGTTGAAATTAAAATTGCCATTATTGTAATGCCCTTCTATAGAACTATGGTGATGCCTCATTTGGAATACTAGTTGGCTGCTGTATTTCAAAAAGCATATTGCAGAGTTGGGGGAAGTATAGAAGAAGGCACCTTTCCTATGAGGAAAGGCTGGAGAGTCCAGGGCGGCTGAGAGCCACCATGGGCAGCCAGGCAAAGATTCCATCTGCCCACACCCCATGATCCTAATCCAAGCCAAATTATCATAACCCAACAAATCACTTCACTGGCTGTTACCTCACATCTATAATATTAAAAGGATCTGCATGTCCATCTGTCTGCCCATTTGTGGCAGGCATAACTCATCAGAAAACCAGGAATCTCAAAATTGGCCACCAGATTCAGGATGATTGTGGGAGTTCCAGGGCCAAAAATGAAAGGAATTGGAATATCATGTCCCAAGTTATCTCCAAACCCCCACCACCACCCCATGCTATTTGCAAGGGAAGCTAAACTTGTGTAGGGTTAAAGTTTCAGACTAGGATTTGGGAAACTCAGGTTCAAATCCCCACTCTGCCATGGAAGCTTGCAGAGTAACCTTTAGCCCATTACACACACTCAGTCTAACCTATCTTAACAAAGGTTTGCTCTGTACTATTAAATACATTTTAAGTTGCTAACCAGGATCTATGGAGAGTTGAAATGGAAAAGTAAGGGAGGGAGGATGAAAAATTTGAAGTGTGGATAGACAAATGGCAGATCGTGAAAGGAAGGGACCAAAGTGAAGAGGAAGAAAAGTGTGGAAAAGAGTTAAAGAAATGTGGGGAAAGACACCAAAGGTTTTGTATTTGTTTTTAATTTTGCTAGTGCACACTAATAGAGCTGTCCCTTTGCAAGATCCGGCTGTGCAGAAACTGGGTGAAACTAAAGAAAGAGGGAAACCTTGTTAGGAGGCTGCATCCTGGCAGTGACTGCAGCTGTTTGTCATGGCTGGTCTGCCTTGCTCCAGTGCTAGTAGGATTGCCAGCCCTCAGGTCTGAATGGGGGATTCCCTACTTTTGGGGGCTTCCCCCCGCCACAGACCAGCTGGCTGGTGGGGGAAACCCTGCCCCTAAACAGGGACATTTCATGGAGGCATTTTGGTTATGGGGCAAAACTCTATGGTTTGAGGGTGAATTTACCATAGAGTTTTGCCCAAAAACCAGAGCGTCATCCCGGTGTTGCCAACATGATGATGTCACTTCTGGGTGATGTCATCATGTCATGTGACATCCCCACCCACCCTCAGAATGCCTCCCAAATCCCTTCGCCGGATCGATGAAGGGACCTCGCAACCCTGAGTGCTAGCTTGGCTGATGAGTTTAGCAGGATCTGATTATCAAATGGTTTCCCTGAGCCTTGTAGTAAACTTTTAAGAAAAGCTGAGCCCGAGTCAGATACTGCTCTGTGCTGTGCTCTGCCTTCCCTGTGTCCCTAGTGACTGCTGACAGAACTGCATTAGAGGAAAAATTGAAATGCATTCTGTAAATACAGGATGACACTGACTTCAGAGGCCCTCCAGCCAACTTGGGCCCCCTGAATTTTGTCCCTCAGTCCCCCACTCTCAATGGCCCTGGGAGAGTTTGGGACTTTTCAGTCTAGAAAAAGGATGTTGGAGGGGGGACATGATAGAGGTTTATAAAATTATGCATGGGCGGAGAAAGTGGACAGAGAGATCTTTTTCTCTCTCTTCCATAATACTAAGTCCCAGGGCACCTAATGAAGTTATTGGGAAACAGGGTCTGGATGGACAAAAGGAAATACTTCTTTACTCAAATAGTAATTAAACTGTGGGATTCAGTTCAGTGGACATAGTGATGGACATGAACACAGATGACTTTAATAGGCTAGACAGATCCATGGAGAAGAGATCCATCTATGGCAACTAGCTATTGTGACTAAAGGGAACCTCCCTATACAGAGGCAGCTTCTGAGTATCAGTACTGGGAACCATCAATGCTCTGTTTGGTCCTCCAGGGCAACTAGTTGGCCACTATATGAAACAGTGTGCTAGACTAGACTCGAAGTACCACTTGTCTGATACAGCAGACTGTACTTATGTTCTTATTGCTGGCAAATATGTTCTGGCCATTCAGTGCTAGTGGTGCTTCAAAAGGTTGCCTTGGGAGGGCATGTCTCCTGCTAAAATGGGAGACCTATTGTTCTGCCCTGATCCCATTCCTTGCTGCCACTTGAAAAGCAAGTGGAGGTAATGTGACAGTCTCTGGCACAAAACCAGAAGTGATGTCATTGTGTCAAGGCAATTCTCTAGGATTCACCCAAACTTTACAGTATAAGGTGAATCCTAGACCATTACCCCAGCACAACAATGTGTATCTCTTTTTGTCACTGAAGTGAGACAGTCAGTTAGGCACACAGATAAGACCCTGGGGGACTTGTTAGATGTGTCCCACTCCTAGATTGGCAGCCCTGCTGCTGTCAGGGAACATGAGAGTCAAGGGGAAACAGCACCGTGCTGAAGAAAGGGGGAATGTTCCCTCCGAAGGGACACAGGAGCCATCCCTGTGCAGAGAGGGGAGGCTCTTGGTAGTTGGTGATTCGATCCTTAGGTATATAGATAGATGGATTGTGAACCTGCATCCTGACCACATGGTGACTTCCCTACCTAGTGCAAATAAAAAATGTGGCAGAGCAGTTTTTAAACTAAATCCTGGGGGAAAGGTGACAAGAGATTAAATGTCTCTGGTCTGGGATGGCTCATTTCTAAGAGATGAAGGGGTAGCTGTTACTGTTATACAAAGAAATGGATTAGGACTGTCCACTGAGAGGGTGAAAAGCAATATTGACTGCCTAACAAGGTCTACAGGCCACAAAAATAAGGTTACAGGCCTAATGTTTGGGGAATTATAGATGTTTATATGCAAATACTAGAAGTGTCTGAGGGAAAATTGGGGGAGCTGGAATGCTTAGTGTCAGAGAACACAGACATTGCGAGCATTTCAGAAACTTAATGGGATGAGGATAACTGGTGGGATACAGTGATTCCTGGATATAAATTATATTGGAAGGACAGGGAGGGAAGGGTCAGAGGTAGAGTGACTCCGTATGTCAGAGAGGGTATACAGTCCAGTAAAATTGAGAATGTAAGAAAAATAGATACAGGAATGCTATGGGTGGAAATAGTGTGGTCAAAAGGAAGCAGAAAAAGCAACATGAAGACCAACAATTAAAAAAAATTAAAATAAAACCAGACAGGGAGGGAGTGGGACCCTTGGATGACCAAAGGGTAAAAGGGTTACTAAAGGATGACAGGAAAATGGCAGAGAAGCTGAATGCACTTTTTGCCTCTGTCTTCACTCTAGAAGGTGAGAGGTGCTTGCCAGTTTCAGGAGGGGTATTGAAAGACCTGAGTTGGATTGAGGTGACAAGAGAGGAGGTCCTACAACTCATGGACAAATTAAAAACTGACAAGTCACCAGGCCCAGATGGCATACATCCAAGTGTACAAATGTGAATTTGTGGATCTTCTGACAAAAATATCCAATCTATCACTAAAATATGCCTTCATTCCTGAGGACCCCCATGTAATGTAACCCAGCAAGCATTAAAAAAAAATGCATGCCAGCATTTCAACGTTTCAGTGCTGGAGGGCACCTGCACTGAAACAAATGTTCAGTCCCATTGGGAGGCCGGACACCAGCAGACAATCATTGCCTCCCTTACCATTCCTTCATTCACACTCAAGAACAAATTCTAGCATGTCTCTGAGCACCATTCTCAAAGAGAGAATGTTCAAACATGGGGAAAGAGGCAACCAATAAGGAGTGAGATATGTATACCAGGTACGACTCTCAAATTTGGTGTGGTGAGTGGGGAATGTACTCTTAACGGGATTTCCCAGCCCACTTGAGGCTTCTGAAGTGCTGCATTGCTCCAGTACATGCACAAAAAAACCCAGGAGGAAAACAGAGTTGCCAGGTCTACTTACCAGCCAGTGGGGGGTGGGAGGGAGCCTTCTGGGAGTGGGAAGGGTGTTGTGACATTGCTGTATGTGACATAATTGGCACAATGACATCACATGGAAGTGACATCATCATGCCAGACACGTCATGTGGCAGTGCTCTAGCATTCTGGCCAAAATGCTAGACTGTCGTCACGCAACGTGCCTGGCATTATGACGTCCCTTCCACGTGATGTCATTGCAATAACAATGTTAATGTGGGAAGGGGGTTGTTCGACGTGGGGCTGGCCAGTGGCAGATTGGAGCCCTCGAAATTTGGGAAACCCCACCTCGACTGGGGATCTGGCAACCCAAGGGAAAAAGCTGAAAACCAGTCCACAATGTGACTGTGAACAAATGGAACACTCTTTTTTGGGGGGGGGACAAAGAAAACATGCAAGTATGTAATGATCGCACCAATAGTGCGATCATCAGAACCATCACAACACCAACGAAAACCGGAAAGGCAGCTACAGTCTGGAAAATGCCCAGTACTCCAGATGCATCTGTCTTTACTCTAAACTTGTGTTTTGAGGACATGGTTAGGTTGGTAAGGCAGAAGAGGCCAAAGCTTAGCCTAGACAAGACAGAGGTAATACTGATTGTGAAAGTGGAAGTTTTAGAGGGACTAGTTGCACTTGTAGAATAGGCTTTTGCAGGTTAAGAGCATGGGAGTACTCACAGACCCAGCCTGTCTGTTAGAAAAGCATGTTGGTCTGGTAGCCAAGAGTGCCTTCTCTCAGCTCATCCAGTTCAACAGTTCCTTCCTTTGTAGTGTGTTCGACATTGTGCTGCACTTGAAGACAACATTCGAACAGCAGCTGGTTCAGAATGTGGCAGCCTGGGGCTAGCAGACAGGAACATATCTTGCCTATCTTAAAACAACACCATGGCTGCCAGTCTATTTTGGAGTTCAGTTCAAGATGCTGGTTATAAGTCTTTTACAACTTAGAACCCACATATCTGAAAGATATGTTCCTATGTGCCAGCTACAGTCCTCAGGCTGCCATGTACTGGCTGTTTCCCTACTGAAGGTAGTCTACCCAGCATCAACCAGAGCCAGTGTCTTTTCCACTGTAGCACCCACTTTGTGGTATGAACTTCCTGAGAAGGCAAGAGGAGCGCTGTCTTTAGAATGTGCTAGAAGGCCATTTTATGTGCCAGGGCTTTAAATGGGTGTAACCTGCAGGCATCTTATACAGGGAATGAGTTCTCTGAGGTTCTAGTCTGTTGATTTTAAATTGTAATGTTTTAATTATGACTTGTAAGCCACCTTGAGCCAAAAGGAAAAGTAGGATATAAATATTGTAATTAATTAGGGTTGCCATCCCCCTGATGGGGGTGAGGATTTTCCCTGCTTTTGGGGGCCCCAATCTGCAGCTGCCAAGTTGGCTGGTGGGGGAGCCCTGCCCCCAAGCAACCCCATCCGTGCTGACATGCCCGGTGCAATGATGTCACCCGGAGGTGATCTCATCGGCACAGGGCACGTTGCGGGGGGATGCTCTATCATTTGAGAAAAAACTCTATAGTTACCATAGATTTTTCTCTCAAATGCTAGAGCATCTCCTGCAATGTGCCCTGCGTGATGACATCACCACTGGGGAACACACACACACACCCCCGCCGGAACAAGGTAAGGACCTGGCAACCCTATAATTGATATAGTAAATAAATAAAATTAAGCTGTGTTCTGATGATTACCCAGTTCATACCAAAACAATACAGTAGCCACAGGAACATAAGGCAGGAGTCAGTACAAAGGGTGGCAACTTCAGCGGTGGCAGTGGCAGTGGCAACTGCCAATGTAACATATGCACTAGGACCTTGGCAAGACTCTGTCAGTCTTCTGTTCTGCTCTCAGAATATTCATTGTGACAGCATTTGAAACCCTATTATATAAATAAAATATGCAAGAGGAAACAGCATGAAATAACCCCCTTTACAATTCCTGAAGTCACATCCTGGAAAGTTTTCTTGCTCAGCTAGGTTTACAAGAACCATAGTACTATGTTTGCAGATGGATCATAAAGCAGATTCTCTCATTAACTTTGTTTGTACGCTTGCATATACAAGTGCCCATATTTCAGCCAAGATATCCACCCTCCAATTAAAATGCACAGTTGTTTGAAATAAAATCCTCATGCGCCGGTAGTATTTATTGAGGGTGGATTCCACTTTTTCCTAGTAATGGTCTCACTTGGTTTATTTTATTTCTGATGGAAAATAACTATAAATTCTTAAATAGAGATAAAATCAATATTATGTGGGTGGTAAAAAGTACCCATATTACCATAAAAATAGTCTCCAGGATATTTGTACCCAGAGGTATACAATCCATGGGGTAAGTAGATGAAGACAGTGCTAGGGCAGCACAATTGCTTATGTGCACATTGAAAGAGAAACTGGATCACCGGGTCAGTAATTAACCAGACTAATAATTTGAAGTTGACTTCACATATTACATTATTTTTCTGATAACTGCAATTATCTCTTGACAACTTGAATGTGTGCAATTGCTATCACCACAACTGGCAATATCACTCACCATAAATCATCCCTGCCACTTAGCATATCAAGCAATTACTCCAACATATGGAATGAAACTGGAAGCTAATAAGATTATCATCTTGGTTGTCACCTGTCATGATATAGTCATCATTGCTTTAAAAAAAACTCTCCTGAAGAACACGTTTACAAAATTTCTTCTTAATATGTCACAGCTCAGTTAATAGGACCTTCCCTCAGGCAAGGAATCAAGAAGTCAGAGGTGATACACTGAAGAAGGATGTTTCATGGAGGCCATGTTAAACAGCACTCTGTCATGGCTGACTCCATGTGGCAAACTGCTCTTCTGCATCAGTGTACATTTTCTGACATGCCACCACATGGACTTAAAATGAAAGGGTATGTCATAGGAGAAAGAAGATTACCATGTTCACAAATAGCTTGCAAGATAAAGACAGCCACTACAAAGAACAATTTAAGCTGACCACCACCAGACAGCCATATGTTGTGCATTTCCCATAAGGCTTTCATGTAAACATGACTTCCCAAAACTCATGTGCAATCTGTCCATGGTCAAGTAAATCCAGGGGGGGAAATCTGCAGTAGGGGAAAGGATTACATTGTGCTAGGTTTTGCATTCAGAGTTAATGCTAATGGGAACTGACTGAGTCTAGGAGCTGCTATCACTCTGAGATACAACACACTGCTTGTTTAGATTAAAAAGATGGGGGGAGTATGTCTAAAATTTCAGGAATAAGGAAAAGAAAATCATACTCAAAGTGTCTCTCTCTCTCTCTCTCTCTCTCTCTCTCTCTCTCTCTCTGTGTGTGTGTGTGTGTGTGTGTGTGTGTGAGAGAGAGAGAGAGAGAGAGAGAGAGAGAGAGAGAGAGAGAGAGAGAGAGAGAGAGAACATTTCTACATTTCTATCCTTCATCAGTTGTTGGGGTTTATATGATACCTGATGATACTGAATGACATCCTCTACTTTTGGAACCTTTTCTGGTATCAATGACTTCATTAAAGAGCATGGACATCTTAAGAAGCTTGCATTTTTGTGACAAAACTTATTTCTACCCACTGGAACACTACCTGAAAAATAGAATGAATATAATGGAAGTCAGTCTTTTATTAAAGTTATGGGCAGCTCCTTCCTAAGGCCCTGGTGATGCACTGAAACTGGCGTGGCACTCCAGCTAATTATTTCCTATGGCCATTCCGCAGAGGCAAAATCAGTGATAGCCTCCATGCATGGCCAACCACACAATGATCAGAGTGCATAGCAACCCAATCAACACCCACCAGTCCCCATCCTGAAGTATAGAGGCTGAAAACCGGGGGGGGGGGAGTGAGGAAAGAGTAGGCAGCCTCATTCCAAAGGATACTTTTTGCGGCAGGGTTGCCAACTTCTTCCACTGGCCTCCATCAGCACCAGCATCTTACGGGAGCCTAAGGGCGCAGCTCCCCCCGGCTCTGGCCTGTGCTGCCCACCAGGGGGATCTGCAGCTATAGCCTGAGGCATGGGGCACAAGCATGACACTTGGGAGCACTACCTCTGCAGCTGGTGCCTCTGCTGCCGCCATTCTTGCAGGCTATGGGAACTGGCGAGGCTGAGGCTGTGTCTTCACAGCTACAGGTGGCCCAGCCTTGGGCTGGAGGGATGGAAGGAGGGAAGGAGGCAGGGGTAGGCACACTGAAGGTGAAAGAAAGAAGCAGCTGGGGGGGGGGGGCACAAAGTGTCTTGGCCATGACAGAGGCTGACTGACTGCTGTGGGTCTGTGAAAGAACCAAACTTTTCAATTTTTTAAAAAAAGTTGGAAGGCCTGGGCTGTAAGTCAAGGGGCCTGGCCCCGAGTTGCCCCAGTGTAGCTATGGGCCTGCCATTAGGTGAACCCTGGTTCCTTTTCCCCTCTTCAGAACTGTGAGCTACGGATTCTGACATCACATGCAGGCCTCCTCCTCTCATTGTATCAGACCAAACGAAGACATCTGTGATTTACTCATTGTGTTCTCCATTGTTATAGATGCTTCTACATCTACATGCTAAATTGTGTTGAACAACTAGAAAGTGGGACAAGCAAAAGTTCTTCTCCAATTCTGAGTGGAATATATTCTTGCTCACCACCATCACAGTCCTCCTGTGCATTGGTGAGTAGTATATTCCCATCTCCTCTCAATGTTCTCTCTCTCTCTCTCTCTCTCTGGATACTGCACATTCACCTCCTATAATTGCCAAACATTATCTCAGGACCACATTTCTGGTGGTCTGAAGTGTTCTGGCTGAAGAACAGTCCACTGAGAAGGAAGACAGTATGGGCTGGACAGTTCCTAGCCCTAAGTATTTTGTAGTAGTGAGAATGAGGCAAAGTCTTTAAGCCACTGATAGAAAGCACCAGAGAGGGAAAGTATACATGAGGTTTCCAAGCTCAGTAATTGAAAAAGGCAAGATCTGTGCACTCTTCAGAAGTTCCTTGAAGTGACATGTTTCATTTTCCCAGGGTTGCCTTTCACAACTCTAAGGAGAGGCAGCTCCCTCCCCTGTCTCCTTGCCAGAAGAGACAGGTTTAGGGAGGAAGATCTTCTCCCCAACAGAAATGCTACGGGGCATGCAAGTATGTTCGGCTCACAGCCACACCAAGTTCTGATTTATGTTTAGTTTTGATTTGAAGTGATAAAAGTCACCACCTCTTATTTTTATATGGCAAACATTTCTTCCATGTAGTCACATTTGTGATTTCATCACATGCAGGAAATTTACAACACTGAGAAAAAGAGAGGGACAAGCTAAATAGTGGCCGGAGGTAAGTGCTGTTTGCAGAAATGCTCTTCATGTCACAATGTCTGACTGGAGGCTTCACCAAAGGAGGGGGAATGAGGGAGGTGGTACAACTACTCTTGCTCTCTCCAGCTGCTGCTCTTTGGTCAAACTGAAACGATAACCACTTTCAGAACTTCAGTGGTGGTGATAGAAAGATTTGGGGCTACTGAGACCTGACGACTCCAGTATCAGGGCTGGGATTTAAGGAGCTGAGGCTGAAACTTTGCAAGGTTCATGGGGCTGACTGGGAGTGGGAGGCTGGTTTGTGGGTAGATCAGATATGTTGACATTATGTGCTCTACAAAATATTGTGAATCCCAGTCACCATTGGAACACGTGTACATGTGCTAGCTGAACCTGGACAGTTTGGTGTAGTGGTTAAATGTGCGGACTCTAATCTGGGAGAACCGGGTTTGATTCCCCACTCCACTGCATGCAGCTGCCGGATTACCTTGGGCAAGCCATAGTTCTGTCAGAGCTGTTCTCTCAAGGACAGTTCTGGAAAGAGCTCTCTCAGCCCTGCCTACCTCACAGGGTGTCTGTTGTGGGGAGGGGAACGGAAAGGAGTTTGTAAAATGCTCTGAGACTACGAGTGAAGGGCGGGGTATAAATCCAATCTCTTCTCCTCCTCCCCCACTGAGGTCCCTATCCTCTCCGGGCTCCAAAACCCAAATCTCCAGCAATTTCCCAACCTGGATCTGGCAACACCCCCCCCCCCGAACTGATGATTGGGGGACCTGGCAACCCTACTCTCTGCCCATGAAAATGATACACATTACAAATTGAGTCACCTGAAGATGTTATGTTTGGGAGATGAGTTGGAACTGCTGATCATATTCTTGTACCCTATCTGATCTTCCGTCTCAAGCTCTCCAAATGTCCTCCACTTATTTCTTCACTTTTATTTATTTATTGAAAACATTTCTATGGCTGCGGTCACACGGAACATTAGCCACCCTAGTCAGACGGAAGACATGCGGAGTTTCCGGACGCGATCCCACCAGCACATCTGGGAAGCGTAGCACACCCGGGGCTCAAACGAGGCTTCCCACTGAAACCGCGCAGCAAAATACTAGTACCTCGGAGGTACTAGTATCCGGAAGCCGCGGGGCAAGGGCAGGCGTCGGATCGCGTTTCCGGAGGCATCCGGCGCCCGCCCATGTTCCCGTCCTCGCGAAAACGTTTTTTCCCCCATGTCTTCGTGGATGCGCAAAAGCACCCTACCGAGCATGCGCAGTCGTGCTGTACAGAAAAAAATATATATCCAGTTTGCCGAACCGCGCGCTTCGTTTTTGCGCGCGGGATTGTGCTGCGATCGACACCTCTCCCTTCCCATGGGATCTCCACGGTACCTCCACGGTACCTCCACGGGAGGTCTGGTCAGGTAACGGCGCCTTAGTTTGCCCCGGGGCACACTGCCATGCTTCCCCCCCCCGCGGGTTCCTGCTCGTGTGACCGGGGCCCAAGCTGCCTTTCCAGCACCTTGAATTGGGCCCAGAAGCAAATTGGGAGCCAATGTAGATAGAACAAAACTAGAGTGATAAGGTTTCTGTGACCCACTCCAGTCAAAATTCTGTTTACAGCATTCTTTCTGTTCCTTGGTTTGTGAAAACTCCCCTTTCATTTTTTCAGAATGTTAATTTTTACTAGATGCTAGCTGGAAGACTGCCTTCTCTACTTTCCAACTGTTAATTGTTAGCAAAGCAGTAAATTGTGGCAATAGTGGGGCAAGCAATATGGCAGCTGATAGAGGAAAATGCGGCTATAACACCTGTAAGGAGACAGTATTATTAGCAGTGATGGCAAGAAAACAGAGTATCCTCACTGTGCAGATGCAACCTGTATAACACTGAAAATGCTGAACTCTACTATCATGTTCAAAAGTATGATGATACTATTAGTCACATTTGGTGTATATACAGTACAGACCAGAATTATTATGCTGTAGATTGTCTCATACACAAAAACCTTCATGCTTCACAGTTTGAGTGAGTAAAACTTAGTCTTTCAAAGCATTTCACTCGTTCTAAAAAAGAAAACATTTCATCCTTTTTTTTTAGAACTCTCCCAAATTCTGAATTTTCCATTGGAAAAACTGGGGGGGGGGGGTTCTCAGGAAGAAAACTCCCCCCCCCCCATTTTTCCTGTGTTTGTCCCCCACCCACCCACCTTCCCATCTCTTATACTGCACAATGCATACAAGAGTGTGCAGCAACATAGATTTCATTCAAATATGTGCACTGAATATGGGAAGATGCAAGATAGGACCAGTAGGCAGGATCATGATTGGACCCCTTCTGTGTGAACAAATGAGTGTCCAAGCGTTTTGACTGCTTGGTCTTAATTACGTTTTACTCAGACACAAGCTGTATTTCTTTTAATGTGACATACCTCCTCCCTCAAATTATAATTGTAGACTTCTGCAGACCATTTTAAAAGTTAGGCAGGCTTTGCAACCAACTTCTTAGACTATTGGCCTTTTAAAAACTTTCTATTGTGACGCTTTGGAGATCAGACTTTATGGCATTTCACCCCATTGAGGTTCCTCCCCTACAAACCCCACCCTCCCCCAAATCTCCAGGAATTTTCCTAAAAGGCTGACAGTCTAATACATAAGACAACTTAGTGTCACTCTATCTAATAGCAAGTGGCTAGGACAAATGCAGATAGCCGAACCTGCACAATGGGGCCAGCCACAACACTCATGAGGGTTTTGCAAACTGGGGGGGGGGTCATACCAGCTTACAAACTTTCTTTGTGTTTTTTAAAGGGAGTAAACCTCCCTTCCAAAAGATTAAAAATGGTACCTGTGCATGCATTCTCAACCTAATCCATCTCACAGGGTTGTTGTAAGGATAAAATTGAAAAGGAAATTATAAGGATAAGATGGAAGAAAGGAGAGCAGTGTAAGCTGGTCCCCATTAGAGAGAAAGGAAGTGTATAAATGAAATAAGTAAGGAGTGGTACCAAGATGAGTAAGAGGGGAGTCATAACTGAGAGCTGGAGCAGGAAGCCAGCAGCAGAAGAATTGAGAAAATGGGATTTTCCTTCCTCTACGATTTCTCATGGCTCCTCCCTTTTATTTTTAAATGTTTGTTTTAATGTATTTTCAGAAGTATTTATGATATTTGCAGTCCATTGACTCAGAAATATGTCCCACTGAGCCACGTGGGGTTTAGTCCCAACCAGATATGAATGGGATTGCAGCCTTTGAAAATTCATTGATTTTACAAGTGCAAGAGTATTATAACCCTATGAATTAATATATTCTTGTACATCAATAATGTAACCATGAGGAATTAAATTATTGCACATAGAAAAATGCTTCTTTTTGTTCTTTCTGATTTCAGCATTTCTAGCAAAGATTTCGAGTTATGAAAAAATAACTTGTTTTAAAGGAAGGAAATTGAGTGACGGAAACTACTCAGTATTTGAATTCTCCGAATCCTTCTTGGGGGGCACAAACAAAAAACCTCTCTGTACGGCTGCACTTTCCTCCTGCTATTTTATGATTGCATTATTGTCACTTTGTATCTTGGCATTGTACTCTGCTTCTCTTGTATGCTGTAGACTGTACATTGTTTGTCTGTTCTGATTTCTATGTATTATCTAGGAAGGATAAACTACTTAGCAATATAAAGAGCACCAAAGTCCAGACAAATAACAAATACACTAGGAGACAGCTCATTTCCACTTTTATTTAACAATGACCCATGATTACTTCAAATACCATTACCGGTAGAAAACATATCTACATATCAATTTGTGCTGTGCTTTTCTTTCATATGACATTTTCTACTAATTCTGGTGGGTTTTTCTTTCTCTTTCAAAATATCAAGCCAGGGTTTATTCAGGCAATGCATATTCCTTGCTACTGCCATCTCCATGGGTACAGAACCCACTTTGGATATATATGAAGAAATAATCCTTTCCTGATGGTTGAACCTTTGGTGACAAGCTCAGGTATGGAAATCTGTTTTCCTACTAAACAAGTGAAAAGCAGTTGTAGAGATGCAATTTGCAGAGGAAAAGCGTGGATAGGAGAAGGGAGAGTAACTTTTCCCTGACAAATACTTTCCCTGCAACTTGGTTCCTCACAAGCATGCATCCTAGAGTTGCCAACTGCAGCTTAGAAAATTCCCAGAGATTTGGGGGTGATACTTGGGGAGGGCAGTTTGAAGATGGGAGAGCTCTCAGCAGGAATGTGATGCCACAGAGTCTTCCCCCTCCTTGGAAGCTACTATTTTCTCCAGGTGATGTCTGTTATCTAGAGATCAGTTGTAATTCCAGAAGAACTCCAGGCCCCACCTGGAGTTTGGCAATCCTCCTGGAATTACAGCTGGGAGAAAAGGGCCTGAAGCAACTATTGAATGAAAGAATCACTGAATGATGGGAGCTGATATATACACACTGTTTCCCCCTACCAATTCCCACAGTATTTCTGTATGATATGACAACCTCCTGCTGGAGTACTGAGGAACCAGTTAGGGTAGGAAGTTGTGGAGGGCCATGGAACAAGAAGACACCTGCTCCTCTCAGCCAGTTCTCCACTGTAAGTCATGTCTTTTACTCATGCTTTTTTCTTCTCAGTGTTGTGGACATTGGACAGTGAGTGGCATTATCCAGCTCAGGTCTGCCATCAAATATGTAGCTCACTCCTGAGATACACAAAACATGTTTTTCAGTCTGTACCTCTCACTTCAATTCTCCACTGACTTTTTGGGTCAGTTTTTTGAAATCAGCCAGATTACTCCTGAGCGAGACAGGTTATGATTGGGGCACATGGATAACTATAGCAATGAGAGAGAGAGAGAGAGAGAGAGAGAGAGAGAGAGAGAGAGAGAGAATCCAAATCTTCTGTAATGTCTTGGGGCAATCCACTCTCTAAAGGGGCATGTCTAGACCTTCTCCTCCTACTGCCTGAAAGTAAGGGTAAGGGAGAGTATGTGGCTAAGAAAAGCAGGCACATATATTTTTCCCAACATTGCGATTCCATGAGCTAGTGAAGTCCTATCTGAAGAATAAGGATGCACACATGAAGCTGCCTTATATTGAATCAGACCAAGGTCAGTATTGTCTACTCTAACTGGCAAAAGTTTTTCTGGGCCTCTGGTAAAGGTCTTGCACATTACTTACTACCCCACTTGGCGGGGAGGGTGGCCTATAAATTGAATGATAAATAAAACTGGAGATTGCAAGGATGGAACCTGGAACTTTCTATATTCCATGTTTATGTGGCCCATGACAGCTTTTCAAGGTAGGCTTCCTATGGTTGTAATCCTCTGCACACTTATGTAGAAATAAATCTGATTACACTGACTTATGAGTAGACATGCATAGGCTGAGGCTTTGAATTTGTTCATCCACCTTGGAGTAGCAATACCATGGGACAGGAGATGGCAGAAGCAGCAGCAAGCAGAGAGCAGAAGTGAAGAGATGGAAGCAGAGCCTTTTTAATGACACCTCTTACATGTGATAGAAATGGAAGCTTAGGTCAAAGTGGGGAATGGTGGCAAGACCACAGTTCATTTTAGGTAGCAACCACCACTCATCATCACAGGTTAGTATCTGTGATGGATTAGAATTTGCCTTCCCGGCTTCCGGTTTATGGCGACACGCTGGCAGACGCACCTCCTGGACCTCCTGGGGGTGCGATCTGCACACTAGCGGTTAGGAGGGGGGGGTGATTGTGAAAGGCTCCTAGCCATGGGACTTTTGAAGGGTGGCCTCCTCACCAGCGCGATGCTGGGGAATTGAGGCACTCTTCCGCCCCGACGGTCCTGCTGCTATGTGTCCGAATTGAACTAGAGCCGCTGACTGGAACAAGTGTTAGAGATTGAGCATTTAAAACGCATTTTGAGCGAGGTCTTATGACCAACAACAAACAGTGAGTCGAGTGAAAGCGAAATACCGGCAACTTAAAAAGAAAGTCCCCTCTTGAGAACGGTGAGAAAAGCGAGTGGGGGAGGAGGGCCCCCTCCCATACGCATGAACTAAAAAGCGATTTGGCAAGGGGGGGATGGAATTAAAAGCATTGAAATCTGTTTTAAGAACCTTACCAGAGCGTGGATAGGCATTGGGCGAATTTCAGAGACTTTAGCAAGTTTTGACAAAAGTAAACAGTCCCTGAAGTAAAAGATGAGAATCTAAAGCAACTTTTGAGCGATGCATTAGCTCCAGTTACAGATTTAAAAGCAGAATACCTTATAAGTGAAATGGATGTGGTCTATAGGGCCTATTCCATTTACATCAAGAAAAATAACCTGCCTGGGGAGATAGTGGTTAGATTCTCGAAGAGACACGTGAGGGATTCTATCCTGAAAGCAACCAAAGGAACACCCCTGAAAATTGGAGGCAACACCATCAGGATTTTAAAAGACATCCCATTTGAAATAAGGAAGAAGAGAAAGAAGTATAAAGACTTAATCCTTTTTTTTTAACAAACAAACAGCATTTCCTACAGATGGTTAACCCCTAAAGCCGTCATTTTCAAACTGCAGGACAAAAAAGAAAAAACTGACTCTGTTTCTAAAGCGCATGAGTTCCTGAGACTGCAACTGGGAGAACCAGCAGAGGACGCTAAAGAAGAAGATGACAATAAATCTAGCGGTGAATTGGACTCTGTGTCTTGCGACGAGGATTCTGCTTCAGAAAAGGGGGCGGCTGCCCCTAAATGAGAATACCAATTGAGGATTAGAAAAGATAAAGCAAAGTGAAGGCTGAAGGACTCTGAATGGTGCCTTAAAAAAGGTAAAGGTAAAGGTTTCCTTGCTCGAAAGCCAGTCGAGTCCGACTCTAGGGTTGCGGTTCTCATCTCTGTTTCAAAGCCGAAGAGCCAGCGCTGTCCGAAGACATTTCCATGGTCATGTGGCCGGCATGACTAAACACCGAGGTGCACGGAACGCTGTTACCTTCCCACCGAAGTGGTACCTATTTATCTACTTGCAATTTCTTGCTTTCGAACTGCTAGGTTGGCAGGAGCTGGAACTAGAGACGGGAGCTCACTCCATCATGCGGCAACTTGGGTCTCGAACTGCTGAACTACCGACCTTCCACAGCCTGCAGTTCAACGTCTTAACCACTTGAGCCACTGCATGTGGCTTAAAGCATGTGATATAAATGATGCTCTTGGGGTTGTCTTTAAACAGTTAAAAATGGTTTAAAAGATAAATAATTTAGCTTAATCAACTAGGTTTAATGTAATGTAAGCATTTTAGACTATCACTTATATAAGCTGATGTAATGATCTCCTATACTTGGGGTTTTAGTTATTAGTGGTTTTCTTTCCTTTCTCCTTAGATGTAGATGTTCCCTCCCTATTTTTTCGTTGTAGTTTAACATTTAGTAATATAACCTGCCTAAGGATCAAGTAAACATAGGGAAAACCACCCTGGTGAATATAAGCTCTGTCCCTGTGAGGAGGTGCCCCAAAAACACAGCTGTGATGTCCTGAAAAATATAAAGGAGGGGGGTTGGTGAAGTGGGACACCCCATTTCAGCCTGAGGGACTTGGTCAGAGAAGTTCTGACCATCCTTTATTAGTGTCCTGGCCCCACTGCTGGACCTCCTGACGGCACCTGGTATTTTTGGGCACTGTGTGACAAAGTGTTGGACTGGATGGGCCATTGGCCTGATCCAACATTGGCTTCTCTTATGTTCTTATGGCTTGGATTGGGGTATGTAGGTCTAGGGCTGCCAACTGGCCTTGTCCCTTTAATATAGGCTTAATGTGTGGAAATGGGCAGCTGAAACTTTTCATAGCATGGGGTTAATGACATCACTCGGGAAATGTAATCTCATTAATTTTCTATTAAAGAAACCGGACTTTTCTCCAGGCAGCTGGCAACCTTTAGTATCTGCAATCCTAGGCTGCCTGTGTACTATTCATCATACCTCAATGCCACTGGCCCTCAAAAAAGTCAATGCCAACCTCAAATACCAGCCCTAGCATGTTGTAATAGTTAGAGTATCTCCTCTGCCATGGAAGCTCACTTGGTGACCTTGGGCCAGTCACTCTGTCTTAGATTAACTACCTGTTGTTTTGGTTTGCCAGCTCTGGGTTGGGAAATACCTGGAGATTTTGGGGGTGGGGCCTGGGGAGGGACCTCAGCTGGGTATAATGCCATAGAGTCCATCCTTCAAAGCAGCCATTTGCTCCAGGGGAAGTGATCTCAGTTGTCTAGAGATCAATTGTAGTCGTGAGCGATCAATTGTAATGGCAACCCTACATTGTTGCATGAGGTTAAAATGGAGAGGAAAGAATGATGTTGCAAGCTCCTTTGGATCCCCACTGGGGAGAAGAGAAGAGTGTAAATATCTAGATAAATATCCTGGAATATTTTTCATTGTTATAAACAAGAGCAGGGAATTCATAAAATCATACATCTAAACCAGAAGTATAATTTTCTCTTTTTAAAAAAGTAGGCACAAATGAGCTTTATTTTGTCAGATTGTTTTATGTGAACCTGCTGTTTTAAAGTTCTAGAAATGGTAGTCCAAATGTTATCACATTCGGTTCTTATTTTAGCAGTCACAGAGACAGTGGTTGTCTAATCCACTCATCAGTGTAGCAGTCCGGCAATACCTTGGGCTGGGGGTGCTCCAGAAAAGCAAACAGGGATTAGCAATGGGGAAAAAGGGTGTCCAGCTATTTAAAGGGGGTAGGGGAGAAGAAGCGTTCTGTGCGCCCTGGTGTTTAGTCATGCTGGCCACATGACCATGGAAACGTCTTCAGATAATGCTGGCTCTTTGGCTTGGAAACAGAGATGAGCACTGCAACCCTAGAGTCAGATTCGACTGGCTTTCGAGCAAGGGAAACCTTTACCTTTATCTTTAGGGGAGAAGACCATTTTCATTCTGCAACATGGACCAAATGCCAGGCAGAGAGAACATGTCATTGTTCAGCCTTCATTGACTCACATTCTTTCCTACCACTCTTTTGCAAGATTAGTGTGTGTAGAACTTACAGCCCTCAATTAATCAATTTGCCCCTTTGTCTTGAAGAGTTTCATCCCTTCTCATGCTGTGAGAAGGGCACCCTGCTTTCCAGTGTTGTAACTTCTATTCTTTCTAGCCTGCAACATAACGGAAAAGGAAGGGGGAGTGTAGGATGTGGGGAGAGGAAATCAGGCTTCAACATGTTGTCAGTCCAGATAGCTTAAAGTTCCCCTCCCCCTTTCTTTTCAATGTGGGGTTTTTTTATTACAAAGAATTTGTCAGTCTCTGCTGGAGATCTCAAGGGGACCAATGGCAGTGGCTCATAGACTGAGCTTATGTTTTACTCTTCAGTTATCACTGGCAGTTCATGCATAATGACTTGAGCAAAATAAGTCTTTCTGAGACTTATTATCCTCCCCTAAATCTTCTCTCCTTGTCACATGTTTACAAACACTCCACACTGCCATTGTCAGGTTGAATTCAAGGCTTTCTCTTGTGCAGGGAGAAATTACCATTCTGAAGCCCCCCTCTTGTCACTCTCTGTAAAATGCAGGAAGCTGGGATTGTTAGTTTATAGCTCCTCCAGCACCTTTGCAAGGAAATAAAGTTAACCCTGTCATACCCCTACTCCTGTCTGGCAGCAAAGAACAGTCAGTTCAGTCAAGCTGAAGTGTCATTTTGGCCTTCTAGAGCTGAATGAGAAATCTCTGCAGTTTTCTGGCACAGGCTGAAGAAGAAGCTTGATAAGATGGGTCAATCACAGTGAATGCTGAAAGACTATTGGTTGATTTTTCTGTCAGGGAATAAATTGGCTCATGGAACTGCTAACAGAGGGCTTGTTTGCTCACTCAGAGGGCTATTCATCTCGCAGTGGTCCCATATAAACCTCCATTCAGAGCAGGGTTGCTCTGCTTCAGTTTGCCAAATCCAGGCAGTCTATTTTGTGTATTATGTAAATAGTTTTTAAATTATGCAAATCAGACAGATTCATTGTTGCAGTGTCTGCTTTGTATTTGGTCATAGTAACACCTCAAACATGAAAGCTGTTAGCTGCCCTGAGCCCGTTGGGGAGGGCGTGGTATAAATCTAATTAATAAATAAATATAAATAATAAGATGAGCAAAAGTAACTCTTTTTTGGTCTGGCCAGTTTGTTCATGCCAGGATTTGCTCATGCTTTCTTAGAGAACTGCAGAGCTTGTCAAGGGAAAAGGTAGCATGTTATTCAATAATAACTTCGAGTTCTTTTATTGACTAGAATAATGGAACCTAGGGAGAGGCTCGTTTCTCACTAAATGATTGATCAGTATACTGTCTGCATATTTTACCTTGTACCTGGGGATCTACAAAAGTTCTAGACTTTTTTAGAAGTTGGAAATCTTAGCCAGCTAATATTTTGTTACATACCAAGAGGCATGCCCAAACTCCAGTAAAACCCAGAAAATTAGGCTATATGGCAGCAGGAATTTCTGATGTCCTACTACATTTTTCTTTTAACACATAGCCTAATTCAAGCATCATTTTCTGAGTCTCCAAAATATGATTTTGAGTCACAGGAAGATACGGAGGGCTTTCAGCTTCCTACCTGTCCCTCACACACTACCTTATTGCAGGCCAATTTCCACTTCCATTTCCAGGATTCTTCTAAATATAATTTTCTAAAATTAGGCAACCTAGTATTACTACTAACTACAACACTGTGATTTGAAATGACAATATCAATCATTTTTATACATTCTGGGTTGGCCAACACTGCACAGAGAGAGAGAGAGAGATATATATTATTGGTTGTAATGATTAGTTTTTATTCCTTAACATTGTAAACTGATCTGAGTGCAATTTGTGCATGGAAAAGTGGCTTAAAATGCCATAATTAATAGATATAAAAATAAAGCAGGGTTTTTTTTTCCCTGCTGAAAGGTCATTTTTTGGGCAGGGGGCTCCATGAAAGGGAACACCCAGCTGTAAAAACAACTCATTTGTATTGCATGACTA
The DNA here is from genome assembly GCF_001447785.1 of Gekko japonicus. Taxonomy (NCBI): domain Eukaryota; kingdom Metazoa; phylum Chordata; class Lepidosauria; order Squamata; family Gekkonidae; genus Gekko; species Gekko japonicus. Next base: position 387,473 of record NW_015159762.1, read on the forward strand.
CAGTAAGAGACTTTAACTGCTTCCTCATAAACACAGAACAAGGCTCAGATCCCACTTGATCAGGAGATTCATATATCATTTAATTGTTTTTTTGCCAGTGTTCTTTTATTATTTTATCATTTTAAAATCATTATCATGCAGTTTGACCAATATTTATCAATCCCAGAAGTTTGAGTTTGAATCTGAAAAGCAGCCTCAATCTTGCTGTTTTCTTCACTCAGTCCTTTAAAAGAACTGAGTCTGCTTGCGAAAGAGAGGCCCATCGATCCACTTCTTGTCCCACGGCTTGTGAATTATTCTTCCCAAACAGCACTCTAAAGTTAAGCATTTAAAATGTTTTCAAAATGTGATCCTTAAATTGTCAGGAGCTAGGCAGAGCATGCATGATTCCCATTCTGCAGTTACTCCATTGGCTGCCCATCAGTTACCAGGCAAAATTCAAGGTTTTGACTCTCACATATAGAGCTTTTCATGGCCTTGACCAGTCATATCTGCAGGACTGCCTCTTCCCCTGTGTTCCACCATGACAGCTTCACTCGTCTGGGCTAAGCCTCCTGCAAGTGTTACCTTTCAAATGAGCAAAATCAACAACTGCATCCTCTGTTGTGGCCCCTACCTTATGGAATGGCCTGGCTAGTGAGGTCCTCCTACCTTTCCACTGACTGTGCAAAATGGAATTGTTCAAGAGGGTATTTTACAGAGATAATTAGAGCTGTATTGTAACAAAACATTTTGGAAAGATCCTTTGCTAAAGTCTGTGGACTATACTACTATGTATAGTACATACTGTGTGTTGCTCTAAGTATGATCTTACAATGTAATTTCTGCATTGTTTAACATCACATGTTAATACTTAATCTTTGACCGGCTTTGTTTCAACACCAAGTTCAGATTTCTGACTGTTTTCTTATTTCTTCAAACATTATTGCTTTGTTCTTTCGATATCCTTTCTTGTTGATTATATTTGACTCACACTGTATTCATCTTGAGTCTCAGTGAGAAAGGCAGACAATAAATGTAAAATGTAAAATAAATGTAAAACATATAAATAAATAATAAAAATGTCCCTGTTCATTTTTGTTGCTGTTGGTGATTCTTTTCTTTTTATTTTTTTTAAAAAAAACCTTTTTACATCATTTCCACATATACACCACTTCTGTGGCTCAGAGGCAGAGCATCTGCTTGGTATACAGAAGGCCCCAGGTTCAATCCCTGGCACCTTGAGTAGAAAGAATCAGATAAGCAGTGATAAGAAAGACCATTGCCTGAAACCCTAGAGAACCACTGCTAGTCAGAGAAGACAATAATGACCTTGATGGACTGACTGACTAAGGCAGCTTCCTGTGCTCATTCCGTTTAGACACAACTGACAAAAAATTCACATTGATGAAGTGTTTATTTTGATGGGCTAAAATATGTAGCTTGAGGAACTGATGTGAAATCTAAGAGCTATCAATCCACATCTCACAATGCAGAACCAAAACTGACATGGGGAAATTCCAGTTGACCCAAGTAGCTTTTGAAATTTGTTCTCATTCCTACATTTAAGGTGTTCTTTTTTTAATGTTATTCCGAAATATATGAGGAAAGTCCTCCAGCTGTAGCAGGAGGATAGGCCATCTGTTTCAAGATTAAACTAGTCAATTTCCTACCAACATTTCACAGATGAATGGATTTTCTTTCAGAAGACTTCACAGAAAGTCATTAGCAGACTCAAGGACAGAATTAGTAACTCTTGAATAACTCCTGTCCCTCATGTATTCCTTGTAAGTGGTAGTACTTGCACACACCTCTTTTAAAAAATGCTTTTATTCCCATGGCAGTATCAACATCAGCTTTTCAATACATACAGCATTTGCTTGTACTGTTCCATTGAGATTAAAAGATTTCCATTTCCCTTCCTATGTATATTTTATGATTGAAAAAGACGAAGAAGAAGAGATTGGATTTATACCCAGGGCTATTTTTGGGCAGGAACACACAGGAACGGAGTTCCGGCTGGCTCCTGAGCTGGCCACACCCGGCAGGAACACATTAGCATAACAGGCCACACCCAACAGCAGACACTCATTAGGATTGGCTACATTAGGGGTGTGTGGCCTAACATGCAAAGGAGTTCCTGCTACAAAAAAGCCCTGGGTTTTGACAACAAACAAGGTAAACAGAATAACAAGCAAAAGGTGGGTGTGGCTGGATAACCACACTTCTGGTAACATGGGGGTGCGGCCTAATGTGCTAATGAGCTGTGCTATCAGGGGTGTGGCCTAATATGCTAATGAGTTTCTGCTGTTGGGTGTGGCCTATTATGCTAATGAGTCCCGGCTGGGCTTTTTCTACAAAAAGAGCCCTGTTATACCCCGCCCTTCACTACCCAAAGGTGTCTCAGAGCCCTTACAAACTCCTTTCCCTTTCCCTCCCCACAACAGACACCCTGTGAGGTAGGTGGGGCTCAGAGAGCTCTTGACAGAAACTGCTCTTTTTCAAGAACAGCTCTTATCAGAACTACGGCTTGCCCAAGGCCATCCAGCCAGGTGCAAGTGGAGGAGTGGGGAATCAAACCCAGTTCTCCCAGATTAGAGTACGCGCACTTAACCACTACACCAAACTGTCTCTGTACCTTGACTATCCCGTACACTCTTGGGAAGATTATAAAAGAAATGATTACCCAGCTATTTCTGTTGGGGGGGGGTGGAGATCAGTAGTCAATAGGGTTCCCAGGACCCACTAGGGTGGGGGATGCCTTGCCTGGGGCCTCTCCCCCACCAGCAATCAGCTAGCCAGCGGGGGGGACTTACTTCCAGTAAAGGGAGGCCTAGGCTGGTGTCACTGTCAATCCAGTGATGTCACTCCCAGGATGCCCTGGAAGTGATGTCATCACATCAACGGCAATGCAGAGACACTATGGTATTTGAGTAAACATTCTGTGGTAAAAATTACTTATACCGTAGAGTTTTTAAACAAATACCAAAGTGTCCCCATGTTGCTGGCAACATGATGACCTCACTTCTGGTATGCACCTCTCTTTGCTTCCAGTAACTTCCCCCACCCTCTGCCAGTTATCCAGGGGTACTTAGCAACTCCAGTAGTCAGCCTGAATCCTGTGGCACTTCAGTCATGAGCACAAACACAGCCTGGTGCTCCTCCCTCCTTTCTCTCTTCACACATGGAGCACAATTGAAACCGTCCTGATTTGGGAAATCTTCAATCAGACTCTGGTTTGCTGTAAACTCCAGTTTGTGCCTGGGAAAACTGGAGTGGTTTCTCAGCACACACTGGGATTCTAATATAGGATCAGACTGTGGCCTAGATCCCCATTGACTCAGCTGTGGCACATCAGCTGGTGATGCCCCACCCTACTGCAGGGCTCTGGGTGATGTACAATATAAATAAAAACATACACTAGATAAAAACAATTAAAATCAAACAACACATTTTAAAACAGATGGCAAACAAATTAATCCCATTTCAGATTGCCGGTCACTTCAGATTACTATCTGAAGAGCGCAACACTCTCCCTGGGACATAACAGAGGAGACAGTTGGTCCCTGACTGCTCAAGGCCTTATTGGTCAATACCAAAACCTTGAACGTGACTTGGTACTCCACTGGGCGCCATGTAGCTGGCAGAGCACTGGATATATATGTGCTGTCCATTACATTCCTGTCAGGATTTGCACTGCCACATTCCAAACCAGTTGGAGTTTCTGGGTCAGTCTCAAGGGCAGGCCAGCATAGAGTGAGTTGCAGTAGTCTAACCTGGAGGTGACCATTGCATGAATTACCATGGCTAGGTCTGGAATAATCTGGAATAATCCCTGTTTATTAACTCTTAAACCACTGAGAAATGATGGTAGCCCTATTGATTTGTTTAAACATGCCCTTGAAGCCCTAAAAGGTGGGTCACGAGGGGTTTTGAGGTGCTTTGTGGGAGATTGTCAACAAGTCCCTTCTTGAGGGACGGTTCCCTGGAGCACTTAAGGAAGCGATGGTCTGCCCCCTCTTTAAAAAAGCCATCTTTGGACCCGGCCGAATTGGCCAACTATCAGCCAGTGTCAAATTTGCCCTATTTGGGCAAATTGATAGAGAGGGCGGTGGCGTTACAGTTACAGAGCTTTATGTATAATACAGTTACAGGGCTTCAGTCCTGGATCCCTTCCAGTCCGGTATCGCCCGGGTCATGGGACGGAGACGGCATTGGTTGCCCTGACTGACGATCTCCGAAGGCATCTGGATTGAAGCGGTGTGGCGGCACTGCTGTTGTTAGATCTGTTGGCCACATTCGATACAGTTGACCATCAGCTGCTGACCCGCCGCCTCGCTGACGTGGGGATTCAGGGGCTTGCCCTTCAATGGTTTGCCTCTTTTCTCCAAGGTCGGGGACAGAGGGTGGCGATTGGGGGACAGCGGTCCCGGAGGCATCCTCTTGAGTGTGGAGTGCCTCAGGGGGCGGTGCTGTCCCCGATGCTATTTAACATCTATATGCACCCCCTCGCCCAGATTGCCCGGAGTTATGGGCTTGGGTGTCATCAATATGCAGATGGCATCCAGCTCTATCTGATGTTGGGTGGCCAGTCGGACTCCAGTCCTGATTACCTTCATCGGGCGTTGCAGGCCATGGCTGGTTGGCTTAGGCTGAGTCGGCTGAAACTAAACACGGCGAAGATGGAGGTCCTGGGCCTGAGTCGGATCGGTTCGGGGTTGGGGCTCCCTCTCCCAACCTTCGATGGGGTGCCTCTGGTACCAGTGTCAGGGGTTAGGAGTTTGGGGGTGCTCCTGGACTCCTCTTTTTTTTTTTTATAATATGTCTTTATTGTTTTTTCCAAACATAATTAAAACAAAAACAAACATTATATCCCACCACCTACCAATCCCTCCACCCACATACATCTCAACCACCGACATCACTCAAAGCCGTAAATTAATAACTTTTCATGTCTCATTAATTAAATAATTAAACAAAATATGAGTATATAGATTCTACCGTTTCTCATTATCATATATACCAATATTTCTAGTCAACTTAAATTTCATCTATAGATTTTGCACATCAAACTCTCCTAATTGTGCTGGAATTTCACCATATTATCAAGTCATTTCATCCTACTTCAATTACAAAATTTAATTCAACAAAATTAATAGTTACCTCTAATGCCAACAATTAATATATTATATATATTAACATACACTCCTTGGGCAGTATAACAAATCAAATAGTTAACTAAGCTGTAATATTCAGTCTTTTACTCTTGTCTCTTTCATATTTAAACATAATAAAGTAATTTAGCATCTTCTCCTTCTGGTATGCCTTTATTTCTTACACAGAGAATTATGACCATCTTATATTTTCTTTCATGACTCCAATCACCTAATAGTTCAAAAATGAGCTTTCTTTCAAATATGGCTTTATTTCTTAATCTTATCGACAGACCAAGCCTCCCCAAATATCAAATAATTTGTCCCCCCACCAAAATAAAACATCGTTTTCTAAGTCCAAAAATCTCAAGTTGTATAAATTCCCAATCTATCCCGAGCTAACCGAGAGTGTCTACTCATTGTAGCTTCTCTGATCTTAATACCTAAATTAGACCATCCCATTACTATTACAATATATTTTTGCTTTGGTTACCTATTGCAATCACAAAGTACTTTATTTCTTTTCTACATTGATTTTCTCTGTTCTCGCGTATGTGTCGCTGATTTTTAAATTCTTTGTCTCTCTGCTGTTGCTTTAAGTCCCATATCATGCGCTTAATGATAAAGTCCGCAGCTTCCTTCAATTCTTTCTTTGCTTTTTTCCTCCTTTTTTCCAACTTTTCCCTTCTTTTATCCATCCTTTGCCGTCTACGGCGGGGGGTTAACTGGAAAATGCTCTTTCCTCCTTCAGTTTCCAACTTTTCTCCAACTTGTGGCGTGGTTTGTAAAGTCCCTTCGTGTAACTCTTTCTCCTCCGGTAAATACTGTAATGTAACTGTTTCTTTCTCCTGCTCTGTTACGTGCGCTTCCTTCCACTCTTGTATCTCTTGTATCTCTTTTCTTTGGTCTATATTCCCGTCCTCCTTGTCCAGTGTGTACTGTGTATTCTTCAGAAGTTTATCCCAAACTGCATTGAGTTCATTCTCTAAATGTTCTCGTAAGCAGCTTCGAAAATGTTCAGATCTTAGTTCAGCAACTATTGTGCCTTGTATCTGCTCACATATAGTGGCAACCTCCATTTTATCCATACTTTTTAGAGCATTCTTTCTCAAGTCCCTCAAAAATATTAAATAGAGGTACCCATAGCCTTCTTAAGTCCTCTTTATAATCTTAAGAAAATGCGATGGAACCTTTTACCATCTTCGGCTGGCCCGGCAGTTGGTTCCCTACCTTCACCGTGATGACCTGGCCACTGTGATCCATGCGACGGTCACCTCGAGGCTAGACTACTGCAATGCTCTCTACATGGGGCTGCCTTTGTTGCAAATCCGGAAGCTGCAGCTAGTGCAGAATGCGGCACCCAGGCTGTTGATGGGTCTTACTAGGCGGGACCATATCCAGCCTGTGCTGAAGGCACTGCACTGGCTGCCAATAGTGTACCGGATCCACTTCAAAGTGCTGGTTCTTACCTATAAAGCCATATATGGCCGGGGTCCGGCTTACCTGAGGGACTGCCTTTCCCCATATGTTCCCCCTAGGGCTCTACGGTTGGGGGCACAATAACTGTTGGTTATCCCAGCCCCAAAGGTTGTTAAATATGCTGCTACCAGGGCCACGGCTTTTTTGGTGGCTCCTACCTGGTGGAATGAGCTCCCGGAAGAGATCAGGGCCCTGCGGGACCTAGCACAGGTCCACAGGGCCTGTAAGATGGAGCTCTTCTGCCAGGCTTTCGAGTAGGAGCCGCTGCCGCCACTGTACCACCACCGTGTTGTCATCTTTGTTGGTGGGATCTTTGTACAAGGTGCGCCGGCCCTGGGATAGAAGAACTGACAAAGTGGAGTACTAACCAGAAGAGACGTCAGCATTCCCTGGAGCGTATCATCGGAATCCCCATCTTGGAATTGTTATAGGTTACTGTTGAGTATCGATTTTAATTGTAATTATTATTTATTGGTTTTAAATTGTTTTATGTGTGGCATTTGCCTCTTGTGTTAGCCACCTTGAGCCTATGTGGAAGGGTGGGATATAAATCTAATAATAAATAAAATAAATAAAATAAAAATGTTTTGCCTGAACAGGACCGTGCACATTTTATTTCAATTCAGGCAGAATTGAGAGCAAACTCTATTACTGTGTTACAGTTCCCATACCCATTAATGTAGACTTTTAGAATCTACACATCATCATGCATAAAGTGAAAGAAAATTTGCACATTAACCTTTCTGGTTATAAATAAAAGAAAGGGGTTTAAATGATGTTAATGGGTTACTAATTTGCATTAAGTGCTATAAATCTGATTTAATACTGAACTATCACTGGTAAGCATGACTCCAGACTGTCAGGGGCACCTCCAGTGATGGTTTGAGAAGGAAATTACTTCTGCACAGGCAGTCAGTATTGTGTGTTAGGAGAAGACAAAACGGAAGGAGAAGATTTCAAGTATCAGTCAGTGGTTCACTATCCTGCGGATTGTGAACAAAACACTTTTTGAAACAATGTAATTCAAATATACTGCTATAATTTCTTTAGGTAACTCTTGCTTTTACCTAGATCATATTTTCCTCTATTTTATATATTTGCACACATGATAATTGCTGTCAATTCTTCCTTGCCATTATGTGACTTTAACAAAAAATTAGAAAAAGGCATTAGAAATTCCAGTGAGCGTTCTGGTCAGTACATTATTCACATTTGCAAATGTGGGGGGGGGGGGATGCTGCTAAGCCGCCCTGAGCCTTCGGGGAGGGCGGGATAGAAGTGTGAATAATAAATAAATAAAAATTTTTTTATCATGATAGGATACAACAAGGAATGTTGAATGTTTTAATCTAAACTTTAAATGGGTAGACTATAGCTAAATCTGAGCAAAACAAACTTCCACCCTCATTAAATCCCTATGAAAAATCCAAAGGAAACAGTTCTCACTTTATATTATTCAGGCTTTCCCAACTGCAAGTGTAATGTTTTCAACAATGAAACAAAACAATACACAGTTTTTACTGGCAGAATCCACAGCAGGCCTTACAGCTATGATCAAGTGTAGACAGTGTACTTTTCAAAGGTCAAGTAAACAGAGCACAGAACAGCTTCAGGTAATAAAAGAACCAAAACAAAAGGATCCTTTTGAGGAAAAAGGACATTGACAAGATAATCTAAATAAGGATTTTAAGTAAGGGAAAACATGCAAAAATGGAAGCTTTTTAATTCAACAGTTGTAGTTATTATGTTTGTATATAATCTGTACATGTTGTGTGATTTTAAGAGTCTTCTTAGAATTGCTTCAAGCATGTCTGTTTTGTATATTTATTGGAGTATTTCTATTCTCCTTTTCTCCCCTTGGGAACTCAAAGCAGTTTACAAAGAAACACAGTGCAATCAATGTTCCCTCTAAGCTGTGGAGTCTTGTGAGCAAAAATTCCACTTTGTGAGCTGCTGGCATTAAAGTTGTGAGCGTGCGATTTGGCTGCTGCGTAAATTAGTCTGCTCTTGAGTCATAGGAAGGAAGGAACTCCTTTGAATACATATATTTAGGATTAGGGGACTAAAGATCAGGTTGGATTTTGTCTTCGCTGGTGACTAACTTGGCCTTCTGTTAGGGATCATTTTAAAATATTTTTTATTACTAACACTGCAAAGACCCTGGGATTGTGGGCTTTTGAACCCCTAAAGAGTTCTTCCTAAAATGCATTTATGTTTGAAAATTGGTGGGCGCACCGGGGGAAGCGGCCGCCAGAAGGTAGCCTCACCTAGTGTGCAGAAAAACCTGGAGCCGGCCCTGGCTGGAGGCCAGCTCACACTAACTCAGCTTAGAGGGAACACTGAATGCAATTGTATGTAGAGTTACTCCAGTCTAATTCTGTAGGCTTCGAGTCAGCCCTGTAGCTAGGGGTTTTGGGGGGAGGGGGCCTCGGGGGGTACAGCTAATTAAATCAACGCTAATAACATTAATTCAATTTGGGGCCAACCCGGAAATGAGGGGGCCCAGAAGAAATGCTAGGGGGCCGGGCTTCGTGGGCCCCACATTAGCTACGGGCCTGATTAGAGTGCATCTAAGAGATAAATGGGAGCCCCTGACATGTCTCAGAGTCACATGTATTCTTAAAGACTCATCTTTAAAATCTGCTCAGTCACTCAGTGTGGCTCCAAGCACTGCAAGGGTGGAGGAGGGGCTTCCACCTTCTCCCTGTGCCATTTCCATAATGGAAATTACTACGGGGGGGGGAGTGTTGAGTGCCATATGTCCTTGATCACATGTTCCCAGGATACGTGGTGAATGATGAAGGGGCAAATAGGGCTTCCTGTGGCCATTAGAGAAAACACTCAAGAAAAGAGCATGGGAGGGAAGGCAGAAGCCCCTCCCCCCCATACATTGCTCAGAGCCACACTGAGCAACTGAGCAGTTTTTTAAGGTGAGTCCCCAAGAATATGTGTGACTGATATGAGCTGGGGACTCCAGACACAGCCCATGTCACATGTATCATTTTGATGCACCCTTAGATAGATTAAGTATGCATAAGATTGCACTGACAAGAGGAACCTAAATTTAAACAAAGAAAACAAAAATCTATAGTAAAACTGCAACTCATTGGCTCGTCCTGGATCCACTGTTCTGGCTCACTCAGGGCCCAAGTATGCAATCCAAAAGCCAAGAGCCACCTTAGCTCTTTCCAACGGCTTGTGACTCTGACCATACCCATGCTCAAATACATGTGAGAGGGAGCAACTTGGCCTGGATGTCACACAGCTGACAGAAATCTTTCCAAGATTCTTCTCCCCTGCTAGTAGTGTGTAGTCTCAGCATCACAAAGCCAGCTATGAAATATATCCACTGGAAACATCAAATAGCATGTTAGAAGTACATGAGCCCTTTTCAGACATTATGTCTGCTGCAAAGTGATTGCATATATTGGGACTAGGGATGGGCATGAACTGGGAAAATGGTGATTCATGGTGGTTTGTGGTTCATTGCGTTGCACAAACCAAGGACTTTCACAAACTTTTCCATTTGCTGAACTGGTTCATGGTTTGCGCAGTTCATGAGTTCAGGAGGTGGTAGAACAGCACTCTCATGAGTTACAGATGCCAAACTCATAAGGAGTCTTCATCAGCCCTCCAAGTTCGGCAAAGATTGGATTTGGGATGTCCACGTTTTAGCCCCCCAAAGCAGATGCCCCCCAGGGAAGCTCAGCTCTAGCTTCCCCCAGGAAAGTGTTCTTTGGAAATTCACAGGAGGTGCTTCTCCCCTTGCTGGGAAGACTTTCCAAACTCCTCCCATCATGAAGATGGTGGCAGAACCCTTCCCTTGTGCTGGGGAGGTGGCTCACTGCCCACTCCCTTGGTGGTGGCCAATCCATTGCTATTTTCACCTCACCCCTGGCCCCTGTTATTCCCTAGTGGTGGTGGCCCATTTTCCCACAGCCCAACTGACACCATTGTCCAGCTAAGAGGTAGGTGTGTGGCTCAGTGCCCTGAGACCACACACACACTCTTGACACTTTCACCTCAATTTCGCCCTGCCATTCCCAGAGTGGAGTGTGTGGCTCCTTGGGCAAGGAACCAGTCTGGCAGCAACCATGGTTGGCTGTAGCAGCCCAGCGATGGATGGTCTCCAATAATGTGTGTATCTACAAGGTGAAGTGCACGTTCTGTACTTGGCTGGGAGGATGGGGGGGGTGGAATGTAGGCATCAGTGGTATGAAGGAGTTGGAATGTCAAGGACCTGGATGACCTAGTGATAAGGACCCAAAATATCCCAAGGAATGGGGAGGGGGTTGGGTCTCTCTGCTTGATGGTAGCAGGAAGGCCCTGGTGGACTACCCCAAGAGGGGGAGGTGACTCGGCTCCTCAGACAGCTCCTGCACCTGACATCTGAGTCCCTCTGCAAGACTGTGGCAGGAAGACATGGGGTGAGAGGTTGGTCAGAGTATCCCAAGAGGTGGAATGTGGTGCATTGATCCTTGAGCCTGAGATGGAAGTCCACCAGAATCCATCTCCTCGACAGTGTGGGGAAGGCTGCCACAGCCAAAAGAAGCATCTCACAAATGGGGTGGGCAGCCAAAAGCAGCAATCCATCTTCTGAACAGGGTGGGTGATGGAGGGGAAACCCCAGCAAGAGGTGTTGCTTTGAAAGGAAAAAACACACACAAAGAGTTTACCAATGTGCAGACATAACATCTCAGATGGACTTCTGCTGAATTTATATTGATTACAATGTTGAATGATGAGCCAAGGGCCAGGCAAAGCAAAGCCCACTTACTATGCTTAAGTGCACATCCCAATTCATCTTGTATCAGAACTACCTGCTGTTCAAGGTTACAAAAAACAAGGAAATTAAAAACAAAAGAAAGAAGATTGGGGGGCACTGCTGTGCACACTCTGGAGGTGAACATTAGGCTCTATTTTGTCACCATCTTCTGAATTAACCGCAAAGTCTATTTTTTTTGCAATGAATTATTTATTTTGCAATGAATTGGGAAAACTAGCATTACAGTGAAGGAGATTGGATGAACATATGGAGCAGAGGTCCAGCAGTGGCTCTTCTTATCTGAAGAAGTGAGCCGGGACTCACGAAAGCTTACCCCCTGCCACATATTTTGTTAGTCCTCAAGGTGCTGCTGGACTCTTGCTCTTTTCTTAGCCACAAGGCATAGATGGAACCCTCTGTCTGGGGCAGTGATGCTCTGTCTTCTTGGTGCTTGGGGGGCCACAGTGGGAGGGCTTCGGGAGTTCTGTCCCTGCTGGTGGACCTCCTGATGGCCCTTGGGTTTTGGCCACTGTGTGACACAGAATGTTGGACTGGATGGGAAATTGGCCTGATCCAACATGGCTTCTGTTGTGCTCTTATGTTCTTAAAGCCATGGCAGACTCTGCTGTCTTAGCTGCCCCCAAAGGCATCATTCACTCCAAATGAATAAAAGTGTCATGGTCTTCACTAATGTTCTTCGGCCACTGAACAATCTGAAGTCATTTTACCATCAAGTTAAGGTGGATTAAATAGAATCCAAAAACTTCATTCCTTCAACTAATTAGTTGCTTGCAGATGAAGTGATGAAAGGAATCCTGCTGTGTTGGTTCAGGGCATTTCACACTTGAAACATAAATTGTACTGATTATCTTTAAAGAGACTGATTGCTATTGCTGTAAGGCTTAAAATAATGCCAGGATGAGATACTGGGTTCTTTTAATGCCTTGTATGTACTTTGTTTGGCAGTCACAAAGAAAGGGGCAGCTATTCTGATATTTAGAGTCAAAATCACAATATGGATGACACATACTTCAAATAGGTCATGAATTCTGAAAAATAAATAATGATAAATCTGAGAAGAGTTCATCTCAACAAGTAAATGTATGGCAACTACAGACATCTCCTGCCCTCCCCCCCCCCAACAAATCAGACATGGAGTACAATAAGGCTTTCGGGGGCTTCTCTCTGCCGTGGCCAGCTGGCCAGTGGGGGAAACCCATCCCCTAAGCAGGGACATTACCGAGCAACATCCCCAATATGATGACATCATACAGAAGTGATGTCATCACATTGGGGGTGTTGTGTGGGAATTCTCTGGTATTTGAGCAAACTCTGTGGTTTAAGGGCAAAAACTATAGAGTTTTACCCAACTCACCCAACCCAGAGTGTCCCCATGTGATGTCCCCACCCAGCCCCAGAACGTCCCCCAATCCCCCAACAAGAGTAACAAGGGGATCTGGTAACCCTAGGCTTAACCTTCTATTAACATTTGTCTGTAGGATTAGCCAATATTGTCAGTACTTCCCCTCCTTGCAGCAGTCCCACCAAGGAGAATAAATCCATCAAGGTTATTTCTTTATCCCAGAATGAGTGAAGCCCAGCAGAAAATATGTTGATATTTTCAGTATTAACTATATTTCCTTCCAGCTCTGTTGGCAATGAACTTCCAAGGGGTGTGTCGAATAATAGCAACTCTAACTTTCAACATGGCCCCATCAGTGGATGATTATATCTGGAGACTGGGGCCATGGATAGACAAAACATATTTTTCTACAAATCTGAGAAAAGCACCAGGTAGACTAAAATCTTTTAAAAAGAAGAAGAAGGATTTAATTCCTCCTAAATTACTGAAGGAGAGCAACCACAGATCTTCAAGCATTGTTTTCTATCTATGAAGGGCAGGAGCTCAGAGTGCAGGCCCGTGTGGCCTCCCCCCACCTCTTCCCAGCAGCATTTAAAAAGTCCCTTTAAGCACTACTGGGGAGAGGTGGGAGCCTCCACTCCCCAATGTGATGACATCACGTCTGTGTGATGTTATCACGTTGAGGACTCCCCCCCTCCAGTAATGCCCCCCAAAGTCCCCTGCTGGGGACTCTGAGGGACCTGGCAACCCTAATAGGGAATCGGGGACCAGGGAGAAGACAGGGGAGAGGATATGGGAGCTTTCAAGGAAGGTAAAAAGAAAATAATGGGGGAGAGGGAAAAGAGAATTCAAATCTTCACTCTTCTATTAAGCTCACTGGGCAACCTTCAGCCAGTAATACTTTCCCTCCTTAATGTGCTTCATAGGTTGTTGTGAGGAGGGGAGAATCACACATGGTGCCCTGAACTCCATGCAGGACAGCTGGGATAAAGTTTAACAAACAGGTTAAAAGAATACTTCGCATTACCAGCTCAAAATCCATGGATGTCCTCTATACAGCCCAGTCCTATGTAAATGCCATCACCACTCTACTGACTAATAAAGGTGTCTCCTACCAAATACCTTGTTTGAAGTTTTCTTCCATTCTAAGGAGCCTTGCTCTGACTGATGTGGCGTTTCCACCTGAGGAAGCGCCACTTAAATCGAAGGAAAGCTCCTGAGGCTGGAGGAAGACTTCAGACTTTGCTGAGCAGAGTGGTAGGATGCAAACCAATACAGATTAAAATTTAACTTTGAGAAAAAACAGTAGTAAAGATAAATCTGTGACACTGAACTTGGAGAGGGGAATCTGCAGGTAAAACATTAATAAGAGTATTGTATATAAAGCGGGAAAGGCCCCTTGCAAATAAGGTGGGGTTTTTTTTGTCCAAGTCTCTGTGGATGCGCATGCGCACCCAACGGAGCATGCGCATTTGTTAAACTAGTGTACAAAATCAAACCTTGGCTATAACATACCTATTCTTCTGTGATGTCACTACAGCATGGGTGCAGCTTTTTGCACAAAGTGGGCAAGACCATGCATGTCTGTAGAGACAGGGCTCTGCGGAATAGCTGGGAAATTGTTGAGCCAGAGAAACAGGTGCACAAATCCTTCTATTCCAATCCGTGCTATAACAGCACCCAGTCTAAGAAAGAAAGGAGCCATGTTGGTCTTGACAGATATTCATCTGATTGTGTTGTGGAAAGCCTAATGGATGCTCAGCCATAAACATCTGCTTACCTTTCTGTTGTTTTAACTGTTCTCTAGTTTGCATGAATCTGGGTGATCTCTCAAAGAACAGAGACATAAATAATAAGATTGAATACAAATCAGGGATCATAGTGACATAAGAAACACCAATGTGGGTGCTTTAAGAATGCAATTGAGCTACGTTGTGCCAGCACATTGTTAATATAGTCCATTTTTATACATTCTTTGTTTTGAAGGGTTGCATAGCAAGTAGTTAAAAAAATAAGAAGGGAAGGAAACTCACCATAGAAAAAAGGAAGAAATAATTTTGCACAGGTGAAATAATCTGCAGCATCAATCATGTCGCACTACTTAGGAATGGGGTTAGGTATTTTAGAACACTTGTTAAAGCATACTTTCATCTCTTCATATTAGATAATGGAGGTTTGCCACTGGACCTTGCAGATCAATAAATTGGGAGGAGCATCTTTACCTTCCGTTGCCCTCACCACCACCCAACCTTCATACATCGCGGCCTCAAACAATATAACTTAGAGAGACAGTGTTTCCTTGGGGAAAGAATGATGTAGTATGTCAGAAAAATTAATCTATCCATGAGATGAATTGGTATCAGGTACCCTTCGTGCTGCTATGACAACATTGGAGAGGATAATGAAGACGGTAAGTCTAGTGTAAAACACAATGGATTAGAAACTGTTCATGCTTAAACTCTTGTTCAGATTTACTGTTTTCAATGAGTGTGTAAAAATAAGCCAGTTAGTTTGTAACCAGATATCTGAGGCAGTTATATTGCTGCAGAAGGCAGGAGGTAAAATATTAACTATCAGACCTATCTCATACTTAATTGTGCTCAGATAATGAAAATAAAATAAAATAAAACCTAGACAGAATAATAAAAAGTAGAGACATCACCCTGCCAACAAAGGTCCGCATGGTCAAAGCGATGGTATTCCCAGTAGTCATGTATGGCTGCGAGAGTTGGACTATAAGGAAGGCCGAGCGCCGAAGAATAGATTCTTTTGAATTATGGTGCTGGAGAAGACTCTTGAGAGTCCCTTGGACTGCAAGGAGATCAAATCAGTCAATCCTAAAAGAAATCAACCCTGGCTGTTCCCTGGAAGGCCAGATACTGAAGCTGAAGCTCAAATACTTTAGCCACCAAATGAGAAGGGAGCACTCACTGGAGAAGACCCTGATGCTGGGAAAGACTGAAGGTCAAAGAAGAAGGGGAAGGCAAAGGATGAGATGGTTAGACAGTGATATCGATGCAACGAACATGAAATTAAGCAAACTCCAGAGCATGATGGAAGACAGGAGGGCCTGGTGTGATGTTGTCCATGGGGTCACAAAGAGTCAGACTTGACTGTGTGACTGAACAACAACAAAAATGAAAATAAATATGAAAGAGCAATGCCATGATTCCAGCATATATAAACTGTTGTTGTTTCATTTTGTGGTTAGAAAATAGTACACTCCCAACAGGAAGACACTGGGTTGGATCCAGCCAGCCTTTTCATTGAATCTCACCTGATTATTACAACCTCCCAGCCTACCTGTGTTTTGTGCATGCAGATTTCATAATATCCATCATAATCTCTCTCTCTTTCTTTTTTTGGTAACCAAAGAAAACTGCTACTTCCAAAAGAAAATGAAAAGAAGTAGAAAAAGACGTAGTAGAAATGCTGGCTGGACACAACCGTTCTTTTATGTATTAAAAACATTTAGAGCCAACCAGCTTTTTCACTCAGTCCCCCAACCGCCCCTCATCCTATATGTGTTTTGTCCACTCAGGTCCCATGGTACCCAGCATAGCATTTGGGGGATCTGATCTTCCTTTCCCACAAAACAAAAAGGTGGTTGGATCCAACTTGATATTTATATCTTGCCTTTGGTCTAGGCAAATCACTTCCTACTTTGTGCCCTAAACCAAGGTCACCATGCAATTACGACACAGAAAATACCTTTTCTCTGGTGCCTTTTTAAGCATTATCAGGTATACACCCATTGGCGGCAGCCATATTTTTGCTTTGTACTAGATACAATGGGGGGAAAACTCACCCAGCTGAAAATGCCAAGTGTAAGACAGCTACACAGGAGATGTGTCATTTCTCTCAACAAAAAGAGCAGAGCTACTGTTTTATGCACAGGAGATTAAAAGTCACCAATGAAGACAGAGTCAAAATGAGAACAAATGTTTTCCATGTTTCTTGTGCCTAAGTATATTCTATCCATTGAAACCACAAAGCTCATTCAGTTGCTCATTGACACAATGAAAACCAAAGCGGACTGGTTAATATTCTACATACTCTTTACCAAGACCCACTCCCACCTCCTTTAAAAGAGGCAGTATTTTGAAATGGCATACAGAAGGAGTGTTGGTTTAGCTAATTTTATTTATGGTCCAGGCTGACTACTGCAAACAGCCCATTGTTCAGGAGGACACTCACTCAATGTCTGCTGTAGTCCCTCACCACCCTCAGTGCACATCAATATCCACAGCTGGATTTACATGACAGATGTTTCTGTTCCATCCAATATCCTCTCACACACCCTCTTTCAAATCCCTGATTAGCCTCTAATTCTTCATTTTCTGTCGTTCTCAAGATTTTAGAAATCGTGAAGGCTCTGAAAAGGAATTACTATACAGATTCCCCAAAGAATTGAACAGCTGCCTTTTATCCCACACTTGCAATATCCAGCCAGATATCCTGAATCCAGCTGCTTAGATTTTGCAGTGTTCCACTATGTTCCCACTGTCATTTTTGTGGAGTTCCTAGGGAATTATTGCTTTTTTCCCCTCCGTAAGTTAAACAGCACATTTGTATATCCTGACAGGAACATTCAATGCTTTACAAGGCCCCTTATTCAATCAAACAATGTTTGTATCTAAAAACTGGGGTTCTGCTGTGCATAGGCAATAATGCAGGGCTTTATTAGTGTTGATGTTATGTGTGCTATAAATTAGGGTGCATTATGCTACTCTGCAATTGGGTCTAGAGTGCAGCCATCCATCAGGGTGAATTCTTCAACTCCAAGGATAAATGGAAACACCTGTGAAGCTGGCAGGACCACCCCTCAAGTCTAAAAAGACAAGTTATGAAGGACAGACAGAAAGGCAAACCAGGCATCCCCTGCTAAGTGTCTGTGCATCCCCAGCTAAACCCCTGTGCTTGGCTGGAGCAGAGAGACTGACACCCATGCCCTGGAAGGGTATATAAGTGTGAATCCCTGTATGAGGAACACACCAGCTAAGCCCCTGTGCTCGGTGTAAGTAGAGAGAAGAAAAAAGATATTGGATTTATACCCCACCCTTCACTATCCGAAGGAGTCCCAGAGCACCTTTCCCTTCCCCTCCCCACAACAGACCCCTTGTGAGGTAGGTGGGGCTGAGAGAGCTCTTTCAAGAACTGCTCATGAGACAACAGCTCTGAAAGAACTTGTAACTGACCCAACGTCACACCAGCAGCTGAACATGGAGGAGTGGGGAATCACATCTGGTTCTCCCAGATTAGAGTAAGCACTCCTAACCACCAAACTAGCTCTTGGTGGTTCAGAGCCCTGAGTCCACCTATAGTCAAATCCCAGTAGCAGAGAGCAGATCACAATAAAGAGGGGTGGGGGTATGAAATCTGGGTCTTCCACTGAGGCACCCAGTAGCTAAGCCCCAGTGCTCAGTGTAAGCAGATAAACTTGATGGCTCAGAGCCCTGAGTCTACTTACACCCAACCCCCAGCAGCAGAGACAGATCACAATCAGGAGGGGTGGGGGTATAAAATCTGGGTCCTCACTGCTGAAGCACCCAGTGTGAGCAGAGAGACTTTGTGGCTCAGAGCCCTGAGTCCCTCTACCCAACCCGCAGCAGCAGAGAGCAGATCACGAACAGAAAACAAAGAATATGCTCTGCTTTTAACGTGCCTCTCTCTCACCAGCCAACAGAGGAAGGATGGGAGGGGACCTGACTGAATATATAGCATTCTGAGCCCACAGAGCAGAATGGGAATTCTGTGATTGGTGACCGGCAGTGCCTGTTAAGTTTTGGAAGGCTCCTATTGGTATTTCCAGGGCTGGAGAATTCCTCCGCCCACATTTCTAAACAGTTTAATTGATCGGCACCAGTCTGTCTCCATTCACGAACCACCATGAACTGCCATGAACAGTACTAGGAAGTTCATGAAAGTTCGTGACAGCAGAACTTGACTTCATTAACCATGAACTGGCCAAAGTTAGTCATGAACTTTAGTTTGTGAGCTGGTTTGTGCCCATCCGTAGTCTGCAGAGTATTCTGGGACACAAGACATGTCTTTTATTCTGTTCTAGTTTTGTGAGATGATTAAGTCCTTTAAAACAGTTATCGACACAGGCGCTCTGGGTATGGGTGAATTGTATTCTAGTCTGGTTAGGCAAGTAATAAGAATATATTATGTGTATTTACGTTCCTTCCTGTCTTTATTTTAACTGAGGCCTGGTACAATTGTGGTATCTGTTGCTACTTGAAGGCTATGTTAAGTGGTTCCTGGTGTGGCTTTAATATGGTAAATCATTAATGCACAGTAGGTGGTTTTATTCATTCACATGTTCCATTTTTGATTTAAAAAATACATAGTCATACTTACCCCTATCTGATACAACAGCAGTTGGTCCTTCTCAGGCTGCTTTAAGACAGAGATAAATATATGATCTGTGTTTTGTCTTGTTCTGACCTTTTGCATTCATGTGTTCTTGGTGACAAGGTTTAGATCTAACCAGCTATTTCACTCAGTCTCACCCAGTTCTCCTCCCATCTTTGACCCATGTAGGTCCCATGATCCCCAGCATAGCCTTTTTGGTATTCAAAGGGGCTCCTTCCCTTGCCATCAGCAGAACACATGTTGGATTCAACCTCAAAGATATCAGTTCTTTGGTTCATCAGTCTCCCTGGACAACTAATGCAGGATTTACAAGTATAGGTTTTGTTGGGTTAACGGGTATGGTTAGCCCAGTACCTGCGGGTTAGCAGAGTACTTTAAATAAAGCTACAAGTGCAGGAGCATGTTTTCACCAGGTAACCCAGTTTACAAAGCTACACAGAACCACATTGCAAGTTTAAGACTAATTTGTCGTTGTTCAGTCACACAGTTGAGTCTGACTCTTTGCAACCTCATGGACCACATCACACCAGGCCCTCCTGTCTTCCATTGTGCTCCAAAGTTTGCTTAATTTCATGTTCACTTTATTCTAATACTAGCCTCTTTATTCTAGAACTACAATTCTATTCTAGAATTCTGTTCTACAATTCTACAATGGAATTCTATTCTACAATTCTATTCTAGAAATACAATTTAGATAGGAAAGCTTAGAGATAGGATGGTATTCTAGTCTAGCTAACTAAGGATGGGCACAGATGGTGAGAGGCCATCTGTGTTGCAGTGCCAAGATGAGGACAGCCTGTCTTCCCTCTTGGTGCATGCAGGGAGAAGGGAAGAAAATTCTGGGAGAGGATGAACAGAAGGAAGAAAGTTTCCCTGAGAACACAATCTGCATATCAAAGGGGACAATGGCAGAAGAGTATACACAGGAAGGAAGCTTAGGGTTTACCCTCTCTAGCTGTCTAACTCTGTTGTCACAGTAGTCTGGAGAGTGAAGCATGGGACAGTGTCCAGCCCTTCACTTCCGACAGGTTTTTCCCTTGTAGGAGGAATATTGCTTCTAGAAACGCTAGAGAACCACATGTGCAGACTCCTCTATTCTGATCCATGTTGTAACAGCACCCACCTCAGAGAGAAAGGAGCCACATTGGCCTTGAGAGACATTCATTTTGACTGTGTTGCGGAGATCCTAATAAATACTTAGCCACAAGTGTCCTTTGTATCATCTGTCTGTTCTTTAGCCCATATGAATCTGGGTGATCTCTCAAAAATCATAGACACAGAAATAAATAAGAAATGACTGTACAATCTAGGTGCTTTAAAACCAACATTGTGACAGGGTACCTGCATATAAATTACCAGTTTAGTCATCAAGTTTGCTTTATGCATTTTTTGTTCTCTTTGTAGCAGTCACATTAAGTCTGCAGTGGGTCTTTCCACTGAACTCAGTGAAACTGTAACTAGAATTATCTGTTTAATTTTATTTCTTCGGATCACACACACAACAATTGGACAGTATGCCTCTCTCTAAATCAATGGCTAAGATCACGGGTCTTCCCCCCCTCCCAATGTATTTGTGTGTACAGTACCTACTGGGGAATAAATTAAGGGATAAAAATTTAATTAGTTTTTTCTAATACTAAAGGAGCTTTTTAAGAAGTGAAATCTAGTCATACTTCACAATTTCTTGGAGGAAGACACGATAGTTCTGGTATGAAATCGTACAGTATGAGTTTATAATGAAGCTCTGACCTTAGAGTTAATATATATGAGAACTTTTAAGTTGAGTGTGCTGTTTGCCTCCAATCTCAGGTAAAGTTCACCTTCTCAGGTCATTTGAAGTTGTTTGTTTTGAAGGCAGTTCATCAGCTATGCAACTGTGACACTGTGCATTGTGGGTAGCATAGGCTGAAATGACTGAATTGTTACATAACTATACACCTAAAATATCACCCTTGAACATTGCCCTCCACCAGCAGGTAAAGTCTTTTCTGTTTTATCTGGTGTACCACTACTGACCCTCCTTGTTTGTCTTTAATTGTCACGTACATCTATATGTGTGTTTGTGTTTTAAAGTCGATTTTAAATCTCTTTTCACTGTTCACTGCCTTGAGGACCCTGATTGGCCAGAAAGGCAAGATACAAATATCTTAAATAAATTACTATAAATAACACTTCCAGCTAAATCATTTCTTGTCACCAAGCAGAGAAGTGATTCAGTACTAACTTAAAAGAAATCTGTCATATTGCAAGAAGCCATCTACCTGCCAATGTAAGACCCTCCATTACTAGAGAGAGGCTAATAATCTTATACTATTCTTCCCTCTGGTTGTTTTTAGGAGCTTCTCATCCCTTTTGAAAAGGCTCTGGTTAATGGGTTAATCAATGGGATGATTGGTCCTACGTTTGGGTTCAAGGTTGGCAATAGATGTTGGGTTTTGACCTCTCTCCAGTTCTGTGATTTACTGGATGGTGTTAGGAGATCTTCCCTCATCAGGAAGATGATGGTCAGCTTGTATGAATGCTAACCTGGATGTGTCTGTTTTTTAACTTGAACATTCAGCAGAATTTCTGTGTGATTTCACTTGTTTCAAATAAAGGCATTGTGTCACTTTCCCTAAGTAACAGAAAACAAAGTATTTGAAGACAAATGCAAGATATGTTTTTTTTTTTTAATCCCCTGAAGGCAGGGTAGCTTTATTTATTTTTGTTACACCTACATACCTACAAAAGAAAGAAGAAGGAAAGGTAAAAAAAAATAAAAAACCCCAAGAAAGGACAGTAAATAAAGAAACCCACACTATAACTAAAAACCCAAGAAAGGAAGGTCTTAAAAGATTAGTATAAAGTTAGTCATAAAACTTAAAACTTTCCGTTTAAATCAATGAATTTAGGAGTTAGTGAGTCCAATTTAGTAATTGTCCATTTTCTTCTCAGTGTGCTCAAAGTCTCTTTCATCCATTTCAGCTGTACACCTTTCAGTTTGTGAGAGTTACTTGGGAACTCTTAGACGCAGATCGTACATATCTCTGGCCACACCTCCTACTGCTCCTGCTGGGTCTTCATCCATCACTTCCAGGCTGTCTGCTGGGCCCCCTCCTTCTTGCTGCTCTTGCTTTTCCGGTCCAAAAAACTGCTTCAACCATTCTTCTGCTTTAAACACCGGATCAATTTTTTCTCTTTTGTCCTTGTATTTAAACTGCACCCCTTCTGGAAAGAGCCAGGCATAAGAAATCTGGTTGATCTGAAGCGTTGAGATAAGTTCTTTATATGCTTTTCTTTTCTGTCGAACCTCAAAAGGAGTATCTTTCAAAATCCTGACAGTTGTTGATCCCAGCTGCAAGGGGTTGGCTGCTGTCGCTTTAAGGATGTCATCTCTTGTCTGTCTTCGGAGAAACTTGACTACGATCTCGTCCGGCATATTATGTTGCTTAATATATTTAGAATAAGATCGATAGACCACTTCGATCTCAGTCGCCGCTTCAGCCGGTGAGTTGCCAAGCGCTGATACGATCAGCTCTACCGCCAGGTCTTTCAAGTTTTCTCCTGCCGTTTCTGCCACCCCTTGGAACCTGAGTATTTTATTGGCTTTTTCCATTTGTAGGTTCAACAGCTTTCTTTCTTGAAAATCTTGTCTTTGCTCGATTAGACCAACTTTTTTCTTTAACTTTTTAGTATTGTGTGCAGTCTCTTTAAGCTTTTCATCAGTTTGGATCGATTTCTTCACAAGTTCGGCAATTTGCTGCTGTTGTTTTGCCATGCTCTGGTTTGAAGCAGCCATCAACTGGTTAAGACCATTGAGTCTTTCGTTTATGGGCCGGAGCAGCTCTGTTAAGGTGGAGAATACATCTCCTTCGTCTACCCTCGGACTTAGACCGCCTCGAGTCACTTTCGATCTCGTCCCTCGGACGCCGGCCATTTTCAGCTTTGTTTACACTAAGAGAGAGCCGTTTCACTCTCCTTCAAGAAGTGCAAATTTACTCGCAAATAAAACAGCTAAGTCCTTGGCACACTTGAGTGCTTTTCGTTTCTCCTCCCCCCCTTCTCTTTAAAACGCAGTTCGGTTTGTTTACGTCTGGGATCACTCCCGGCGCCGCTATAGGTGTGGGGGGATGGAACTCACTTTTAGAACTTATCCGCTCGTCTTGTTCTCCGCTTCATTGACGGTCTAAGCGCAGACCTCTGTTAATCACGTTTCATTCGCTGACCTTCTTGCTTGTCCCGGTTGGCATCGGCTATGCTCGGTAAAAACCGAGCCTCTCAGGGGGTGGACCGAATGGGGCAAAAGGAGCGCCTCAATTCTCCGGCTTCTGCCATCGAAGAGGTTGCCCCTCAGGCGCCCCCAGCTTGGAGCCTCCTTTCTGAGGCTCACCTGGGGGTGCCACTTGAGGTGGCACTCCTCCAACACCCCTGGAGCGCAGAATGCCTCCCCAGCATCAGGGGAGAGCCTCCGCCATCACTGAGCCGCAGACCGGAAGTCAGAAATGCAAGATATGTTGGTTGCTGTGGAACTCATGCAGAGAAAGTAAATGTGGGAGAAGTTGTTCAGTACAAGAATGGGGTTGAATTCATGCCGTGAACACTTTATCCTCTGCAGAATATTCATGTTATGCCATGGTTCCCATTTCAAAGGCATATTAAGCCCCATAGGACTGATAGGCGTAACAAATGTTTCCTTACACTGAAAATCAAAAGGTTCTTCTTGGTCTTAAGGGAGGGGAGATTCTCTGTTGTGTACTGGTGTATAAACATGTCTAGTGGAAGCAAGAAAGTACCTGGCCCATCCCCAGGGCAGAAAAAAATCTGTGGCACTAGTTTGGTGCAAATATCCATTAAGGATTTACAGAGTCTTATTCAGAAAAGTGTGGCAACAGCTGTCAATCAGACTGTGGAATCTGCCCTTCCATCTGCTGTTGGAGCTGCAGTTGAACCAATCCAAGCAAAATTGGGGTCTTTGGCACAACAGATGACTACCCAAACAGAAGAAATTAAGAAACAGATTGTGGACAATAAACAAGAAATATCCACCCTAGTCAAGATGACAAATACATTAGAAAGCAAATTTGAAGAAGTGGATCTGCAAATACAGACTGTAAAGACAAAACAGAATTCTATGGAAGATACATTAATAAAGCTGGTGATTAAAAGAGCGGCCTATATCTTAAGATTCCAGAACATTCCAGAAAAGAAAGGTGAAGATATTAAAGCGGATATGGCACAAAATTTTAGTGGACTACATGAAAACAGAAAGAGTAGCGGAAACATATGATGGGATTGATATGGCCTTCAGAATGAACTCTGTATATGCGAGAAGAAATAAACTACCAAGAGAAATCCATGTCAAATTTTATAAGAGATCAATGAGAGATAAGATCTTGAAAATTTCAAATGAAACACCTCTCCAAATAGAAGAAAAAGAAATCAGAATACTAAAAGAAATGCCGTGGAGGGTGAGAGAAAAAAGACAAGACTATACATGCCTAGCAAGTCTTTTAAGGGAAAATGGGATATCCAGAGGTCATTTCGGGGGGGAACGTGGGGGATCGCAGTTCCCCCGTGTGAGGTACGGGGGCGGGGCACATGATGAAGCCCCGCCCCCTGCTTCCAGCCGCCCCGCTTCCGGCCCTCATTCACCCAGGAGGAGGCAGGAAAAGAGGGAGGGTAAGTTGCTTCCTCCCTGCCTCTCCCCACCCCTGCCTGCCTGGGGCCAGGGAGGGCCTTCGCGGGGCTTCCTTGCACTCCTGCCGGCCTTGCAGGTCCACCGCCGGGCCCCTCATGGGGCTTGGCAGTGGAGCTGACAGGCCGGCGGGCGCAGCCAGGACCGTTGGGGGCGGGGTGTGTGGCCTTATGACACATGTCTGGTGATGTCAGGGGGTGTGGCCTTATGACACACTTCCGGTGATGTCAGGGGGTGTGGCATATGCTAATGAATTATGCTAATGAGTTCCCCTAGCTCTTTTTCTACGAAATGACCCCTGGGGATATCTTATAGATGACTACTTCCTGAAGGTATACTTTTTACCTATGATGGCAAAAGACAGAGAATAAATTCAGTTTTTAAGATTGAAGATTTTCTTAAGACATATGGAGAGAATTGAGGGATTCAAGAGGAAGAGGCAAAGGAGACAAACAAAGAAGAAATCCAAGAACAAGGTGCATCAGGTTCTACTGGATTAAGACAAAGACCTAAAAAGGGAAAGTTCAAGACTTCCCTCCCAAGTGGTCACCACACTGCAACAGAAGAATAAAGATGGCAACCCCAAAGTTATGCAAGATGGATAGAAGGAAGCTAAAAATAATCTCAAACAATGTAAATAGACTGAATGCCTCACAAAAGAGAAGACAGATATTTCAGCAAATTAAAAAGTTGCAACTGGATGTTGTATGTTTATAAGAGACTCACATTAAATGTTCAGACCAAAGGTTTTTAGAGATAAAGAAACTCGGCAAAGCTTTTATTTTGGCAGATAAGCAAAACAAATAGAGAGGAGTAGTAACATATATTAAAGAACACCTTCACCCACAATTCGTATATGACTCTGAAGATGGCAGGATTCTGATGGTCCAAATCTAGAGACAAGCTAAAACAATGTTGATTGTCAATATATATGCACCAAATCAGGACCAGGAAAAATTCTATAAATTGTTACAGGAGATCACATCAAAACAAAATCTTGAAGAAATTTGTATAATTGGAGATTATAATGACGTCTTTGACACAGCTCTTAATAGGAAAAAACAAACAGGAAAAAAGAAACAAGGAAATGAATTACCAAACTCATTTCTACAATTAGTAGAAGAATTTAGCTTGATAGATTCTTGGAGAATTAGAAACATGAATAAAGAGGACTTTACTTTTTTTTCCAGCAAGGCATAGGTCATGGTCAAGATTAAATATGGCATGGATTTCAACAACTATTATAAATGATTTATTGGATGCAGAGATTCTACCAGCAACTTTTGCAGACCGTAATCCTATCCTTTTGACACTACAAAACACGCCAAAAAAATCAGATGGTCTATGAATACTTGAATATTAAAAAATGAAAAATTCATAACAGATTCCAAAAAAGAATTTCAAGAGTTCTTCAAACAAAATATACAACCCAACATCTCCATCGATGTAGTATGGGATGCTTTCAAGGCCTATGCAAGGGGATGGATTATTAGACAAGATGCTTCGATGAAGGAGCAAAAGAAACAAAAATTTACTCAGACTGAACAACAAATTAAAAAAGAGGAAAAAATATGAAGACGAAATCCTCTACAGAACAAACAAGAATTAAGATTAAAAAACTACAACATCAAATGAACAGTCTTCTAACTCAAGAAATAGCAAAAAGAAATTACTTATGCAAAACAAAACTATTTTGAGAATAGATGGTTAGCATATAAATTAAGAAAAGAAAGAGAAAAGAAACATATAAAGATACTGAGAGAGGAAATGGGAGAGGAAAGGAACACTCCTAGATACCTGAAGAAGATTGTCGAGACATTTTATAAGAATTTATATCAGAAAAGAGAAGCTATTCAAGAAGAGATCAGAACTTTTTTTAAAAAACAACAAAAATTTACAGAGGATCAAAGGAAAATCTTAAATGAACCCATTTTCTTTGCTGAAATAACTGAAATGGTTAAAAATCAAAAGAAAGGGAAAACACTGGGTCCAGATGGCCTTCCGGTGGAGTTCTACCAAACATTTGAAGATTAAATAATAATGCCATTAAAATTCACAATACAAAATATCATAAAGAAGAAGAAAATACCAGGGACCTGGAATGTAGCTCTAATCACTTTAATTTATAAACACGACACGGATGAGAAGGGTATTAAAAACTATACACCAATATCACTATTGAATGTGGATTATAAAATTTACGCATCTATATTAGCCTCGAGATTGAAAAAAGTCCTGGTGCAAATTATACATCAAGACCAAGCAGGTTTTTTACCTAAAAGACAGTTAAAAATAATGTAAGGACTATTTTGAATGTACTTGAATATTTTGAAGCACATCCAGAGAAACATATGGCCTTGGTCTTTTTAGATGCTGAGAAGGCTTTTGATAATCTTAGCTGGAACTTTATGTTAAAACAATTAACAATTTGGGACTGTGGAAAAGATTTTTATACAATGGTTACAGCAATTTACACTAAACAACAAGCAAAAATTATGGTAAAAGTGGACCTATCACAAAATATTGAAATACAAAAAGGAATCAGGAAAGGCTGCCTGCTCCCTCCGCTACTTTTTATTTTTGCTCTGGAAACACTTAATGATATAGTGAGAAAAGATATTCGAATTAAAGGACTTAAAATAAAAGGAGAAAAATATAAATTACAAGCATTTGCAGATGATTTAGTATTCATCTTAGAGGGGGACTTCCGGTCTGCGGCTCGGCGATAGCGGAGGCTCTCTCCTAGTTGCAGATGATTTAGTATTCATCTTAGAGGATCCTATAGAGTCTACTATTCAACTTATAAACATATTAACAGAATATAGACAGGTAGCTGACCTCAAAATCAACTTCAAGAAAACTAGATTTTTAACAAAAAAAAATTGCACTAGAGACCAAATTGCACTAGAGACCAAATCCAACAATTACAAAGTGAACAAATCCAACAATTACAAAGTGAACAATTACAAAGGCATTGAAGTTCAAAAGAAAGTGAAATATTTAGGAATAACTTTGACAAATAGATGCAGTTCTCTATTGCAGGACAACTACGGGAAACTTCTGTCAGAAATCAAGAAGGACCTGGGAAATTGGAAAGATCTGCAGATATCTTTCATGGGATGAATAGCTCCAGTAAAAATGAATATCTTACCAAGACTCATCTTTTTATTCCAATAGGTTCTTTTTGGTCTTTAAACCCCAATGCACCTTTGTATGGCAAGAAGCAAAATCTTGACCTCAGTATTGTAACTTACAAGTGCCAAATTACTCTTTTATCGAATGACTGCTATAGTTCACCAAGAAATTACCAAGGGGTTTCAACATTCCTTTTTGCCATTACCTGTGAAGTTGATTTAGAAAGTGGCTTTAGGGTTGTCTGGTAAGCTTCTAAGTGGACAGCCAGAGTTTCTCCCTCTTAGGAAGTGCTCTACTACACTGTAAAACGGCATCACTAGCAAAGTGTCTGGTAGCCTAAAATCATATACTGCTTGTATTTAAGAGGATCTGAATTCAAAGATACATCCCTGAAGGGCTGCAAGTTCATAAAATCATGTAATTGGAAGCCAGGCCACTGTGTAGCATATCCTCGAAAGGGGACACAGACAGCAGAGCCTGCATGGAGGAGCAAAATGGCAGCATGGAAACATGTGGGGAGAAGAGGTCTAGGTATGTGAGCCCCACAACACAAACAGCTTTAAATGTAAGCACAAACACCTTGAACTGTACCCAGAAATTAATCAATAGTCAATGAAGTGACTTCAGAATGAGAATAATGTGGTCCTGCTAGGTAGCCTTCAAAAACAAATGGGCTACAGCATTTTGCCCCAGGCGCAGTTTCTGGCTTTTCTTCAAGGGCTACCAAATGTAGAGTATGTTGCCATAATATAGGCTCAAGTTTACTGAAGCATGGATCAGCATGCCACCCCAGTACTTAGCAAGGAAAATGTATCTCTTTCCAGGGGTCATTTTGTAGAAAAAGAGGTACAGGGGCTCATTAGCATAACTTATTAGCATAATTCATTTGCATATGCCACACACACCCTGACATCATCGGAAGTGTGTCAGAAGGCAACACCCACTGCTTAGGCTCTACTGGACTGTTTTGGATTGCTAGCTATTGGGGGGGAGGGGGAACATGCAGATCTGTCCTCTCAGAGGAGGGAGAGCTTGTACTTGAAGTCGGGCAGGGAGGGGCCTCTGCAACTTACCTGGCTGCTTCTTACTTCTTGTGGCCCGACTGAGGGCTGCTGGGAGCAGGAGGCAGGGCTTGTTGCATGTGCCCGCCCCCTGGGCTCCTTACTGCCGGAGCTCTGCTCCTGTGCGCTCCTGCAGGAAATGACCCCTGCTTTTCACTTTTCCCACACTGTACATCGTGTTACTATAGATGCTCCAAAGTTTAAGGTGTTGGAGGTAGGGCTTGCCAACTCCAGTTACAGAATTCCTGGAGGTTTGGGGGTGGTACCTTGGGAAGGCAGACTTTGGGGAGGAGAGGGAACTCAGCAGGTATGTGACACTATAAATCTGATACCTCCAAAACTGCCATTTTCTCCAGGGGAACTTATCTTTGTCATCTGGCAACCAGTTAAAATTCTAGGAGAACTCCAGGCCCCATCTGAAAGTTGGTAACCCTATGGGAGGTCAGTCACTTAAGCTGGACAAGCAGGAATAAGAGCAAAATAAATGTTCTGTGGGTCAAATTTTTGGCAATAGTGGTTTCTTTTATTGGAGAAGTGACAGCCTGCTAAGAGTCTAGTTACTGTAAATACAGCTGAAAGAGCAGCTTAGTCCACTAGTACCCTAGGGGGAGCTGTGGAACATTCTCTGGTGTTTAGGGTTTATTGAATGTTTTCTCTTGTGGTTCAGCCTACCTCTTGTTTTTCCTCTCTGTGCCATGTGTTTGTACGTGTTAGTGCTTGTGCTCCAAAGGCCTCGCTTTTGCATTAATGGCCTGCAAATCCTGTTGCAAAATCCTGTTGAAAGCAAACTCCAAAGTGTGGATTGGATTATTCCTGAACTCTGTCAACATCTTTAAGGTGTTCCTATGGTGGGTTTTAAATTATTTTATACTTGGTAAAATGTTATATATTTATTGTAATGTTTAATTTTTATTTTAGAGATTTTGCTCAAGACCTTTGGTTAAAAGAGTTTACTAATAATAAAGGGTCCAAAAGAATCAGCATGACCATAGAGCATTTGCAAATAGCTTCCTAATTAAATGGTATCTGACATAGTTCAGACGGGGGCTTTACAACAGTTAGGGTGCCAGTTCCAACCGGTGTACTTACGGGCGTTCAGACGGCAAACATCTGCCTCCCGTCCCTAACCGTTGTAAATCCTTTTAAACCGTTGCACTCTGCCACTAGTGGTGGTAAACAGAGTGCAACGGTTGAAAACGGTGCACCCCGGCGTCTGATTGCTCTCCTCCGTTGCGCAGCCACTTCCGTCGGAAGCCTGAGGCTTCCGGCTTTCCCCCACCATTTTTTTAAAAACTAGGCGATATGCGCTCAGGCGAAGCTTCGCCCTGAGCGTTTGTTAAAATAAATTTAAAAAGCCCTTATTTTACCGTCCCGGAGGAGTCCGGGACTTAAGCGAGGCCAGGTTGGGCTTTAAACTTTAAAGGTAACTGCTTACCTTTAAAGTTTAAATGTAAGGGGGGGGGGTTGAGCATGCGCAAAAATCGCCATTCTCTGAATGGCTGCCTGTGCGCATGCTCAAACAGTCCTTAAAAAAAACAAACGCCGATGCCCGCAGCGTGTGAGCGGGCGTCCACCGGAGGGCTCCGCAGACAGGAGGGTGAGTCTGATCGCGTTTATGCCGGCAGAAACGCCCCGTCTGAACGCACCCAGTGAGTGTTACGTATGCAACTCAACAATGAAGTAAGTAATAAGTGATTCAGCTTTATTTGAGGAGAACTTCCAAGATCACACAACATCTGATGACACACCACAAAACAACAGTGGAGCACAGCTCCTTTTAAACTCTCCCGGGCTGAGGTAGCCATGCCCTCTCATAGTTAACATCCAATCACATTGTAAAGATAACGTCCAATTATTTGTCTTCCCTCCAGCACAGACTCTTACATTTTATTGGTTACAGACATCGCTTCAGCCAATGGTATTGTTTCAGATTAGAATCTGGCTGAGGTCTCAAGCTTAACATAGGTTTAGATGGATTGAATACACAACAGTGAGCTTTGACTTACAGAAGCCTATCGCTTGGAAAATTTAGTCACTCTTCAAAATGCTACTGGATTTGAGAATTTTTCACTGTTTCTACTACGACCTGTTTCCACCCCTTCCCATCCTGTAGAATTTGCCAGTTAGACAGGAACAAAGGATGCCCTGCTCCTTTAACAGGTTTAATGAATGGAAATGTGTACTTGGAGCTTCTCATGATATGAACTTAAATATCATCACCTGTTAATTGCTTTCAGATCAAACTGATATCGCAGGGACAGCCAGAGGGACCAGTTTAAAAGTTGGCTGCCTTATTTTGGATTAGTCTGTTTATGACAGTTTTCTTGTTAAAGAACTTGGATTTTAAAAAA
Source organism: Gekko japonicus (assembly GCF_001447785.1). Classification (NCBI taxonomy): domain Eukaryota; kingdom Metazoa; phylum Chordata; class Lepidosauria; order Squamata; family Gekkonidae; genus Gekko; species Gekko japonicus. Next base: position 418,811 of record NW_015159762.1, read on the forward strand.
TTGTGGTATTTGATGGTTATCTGTTGTTGTTTTTGGTTGTAAGCTGCTTTGAGTCTGCACTGAGCCAACAAAAATTGGTTAAAAGAGTCCAAATAAAACAAATATTAAACCCACTCCATCCTTGATCCATAGCCCTACTCCACACTGAGGCCACAAGCAGTCATTGTTTCTTTAAAAACAACAACAACAACAACAATAATAATCCATTGGCTGGTCTCCCAGTGTTTAGTTTGGCCCTAAGAGATATTATTAAATACCTTAAGTTTCCAGGGCACACTCCTCTACATCAACCTACCCTAGTGCCACCAACCTTCCTTGGAGGAACGAAGGATAGAAAACAATATCTATTTATTTATCCGCCTTCACCCCCAGTAGGGATGAATATGGCACACATCATTCTCTTCTTCATCACTGTGTCATCACAACAACCCTATGAGGTAGGTTA
>NW_015159763.1:0-1756 GCF_001447785.1 Gekko japonicus
ATGGAGGATAAGTCTATCAGTAGCTACTATTCGTGGAGACTGAGGGGAACCTCCACATTCAGAGGCACAAATCTTCTGAATCCCGGAGCCAGGAGGCAATAACACGGGAAGGCCTCGGCCTCTATGCCCTGTTTGCTGGCCCTCCAGAGGAACTGGTTGGCCACTCTGTGAGACAGGATGCTGGACTAGATGGCACCGCTGGTGGACCTCCTGATGGCACCTGGGTTTTGGCCACTGTGTGACAAAGGGTACTGGACTCGATGGACCATTGGCCTGATCCAACATGGCTTCTCTTATGTCCTTATGACTATTGGCCTGATTGAGCAGGGCTCTTCTTATGTTGTAATCTAGCATAGATTTTAAATACACACCTCTCTGGATAGTCAGAATTTGCTGTGCGACCACAGAAAGTACTTCCAAGTCAATTCTGTTGAATTCATCAAAGCAGGCCCAGGCTCCACAGGAAAGCAAGCCCTGGAAAGACACACCCAGAAACAAAAAACAAAACCCACCTCACCTTAAGACACCAGTCATTCAAATCCAGTACTTATTGTCAATTTTAAAACAAGGGTGGAATCTGCTTTGAAGGCCAGTATTATACTTATCTGTTTATCTAAACCACCGGTTCCCCAAGTGGGCAATACCGCCCCCTAGGGAGGGCGCTGGAAACAATCCAGGTGGGCGGTAAGAGCCTTGGGGGCAATTGGGGGGCATTGAATACAAATAAGGGGGCGGTGGAAGCATAAAGAAAGAAGAATCTAGAACCTATCTTAAGCAGCCTTTTCATGCCTTTCCTGGGATCAGGGAGGGAGGTGGAGGTGGAGAGGGATCCCCACAACCAATCACAGCCATGCATTTTTCAAAGTGCAAATGCATGTGCACCTTTGTAAGACTGGAGTTGCTGCTGGGGAATTGCGTGGTGGTTGCTGCTGGCCTCTGGCTTCAGGCCAACAACATCTTTCTTTACTTACAACAGCATCTTTCTTTACTATGTGCAAATCTGTCACTGTACTTTTTGTCCACTTCTTGAAAGTAAATTTCCAGAGGGGCACTAGGGTTGCCAAGTGCCACTTACAGTTTAGCGGGGGAGTCCCGGTCGCTGGCCTGGAGATCCCCGGCACGCGCACTTTGCACGCGCCGCGATTACACCACCCGGAAGTTACGTCATCATGTCATGCATGTTGGGGCGGGGCCACAATCATCCGAGGGGAAACCATAGAGTTTTCCCTCGTTCCAGAGGGTCACTAGGGTTGCCAAGTGCCACTTACAGTTTAGCGGGGGAGTCCCGGTCGCTGGCCTGGAGATCCCCGGCACGCGCACTTTGCACGCGCCGCGATTACACCACCCGGAAGTTACGTCATCATGTCATGCATGTTGGGGCGGGGCCACAATCATCCGAGGGGAAACCATAGAGTTTTCCCTCGGATGATAGAGCGTCCTCCCACAACGTGCCCGACGCAATTAAGTCCCCTCCAGGTGATGTGTTCACGCCGGGCACGTCGCGCACTTTGGGGTTGGGGTCCCCCCGGCGGCCCAATCCCCACCAGCGGGGAATGGGCCTCTCGGGCGGGGGTTTCCCCACCCCCCGGGGGGACAGCACCTCATGAGGCAAGTGGGGCTGAGAGAGTTCTGAGAGAACTGTGACTGGCCCAAGGTCACCTAGCAGGCTTCAGAATGTGGAGGAGTGGGGACTCAAACCCGGCTCTCCAGATCAAGATGGGTAGCCATGTGAGTCTGTCTGCAGCAGTAAAAAAGA
>NW_015159763.1:7739-10228 GCF_001447785.1 Gekko japonicus
TCTCATTCTGAGCTTGTGGATTCTGTGCATTTGAATTCCTGAGCGGGCTCTTCCACATTCTGATTTTCATGACTTGTGTGTTCCTATTGTTTTGAGTAGGAAGTTCTTTTCTGCAAATGTTTTGCTCCCTCTAGCGGTCAATTTGATATTACATCGCTTTATGTCCGGCATATTAATACCGTACATACAGCTATGTAATATCGAATTGACCACTAGAGGGAGAAAAACACATGCAGAAAACAAAAAAAACTTGTGGCTAAGAGCCACTGATGGACCTCTGCTCCATGTGTTTATCTAAGGACATAAGGACATACAAGCGACAAAAATGAGCGTGGAAGGGCCCAGTGTTTTATGTCTTGAATGCTTTTAAATTTGAAACTTGTGTTTTGATCTTTTTTAAAAAAATTGTCCGCTGGACTATTATAATTTTTGTACTTGCAACTTGGTTGCTGTGTTGTTCGCTGCCTTGTCATCAGAGATAATGTGGGAAAGAAATGCTTAAAGAAGTAAATAAGATTATGAATCAAAGAAGATCTTTGTGTTATGTGTGTGTGCGTGTGCGGTGTGTATGTGTGTATGCCTGCCCAAGCATTTGCAACTGGGCCATCTGAGATCAGGATCTCTTATAGCCCCAGTTCCTAAAGCAAAAACATCTGTTGGAAGGGGAACATGAATGGGATCACAATGTGGGGGGATGTTACATCTCTCTCCCAGCACCATTTTCCTAATTTAAATCCTACCTTCCACTCTTGACATTGCAGGGGAAGATACTAAGGGAGTTCCTGACCACCAATCTCCTGCATCTAGTTGCATGTGCAAGTGACACTTTACTTCTAGTTTCCACTATGTAGTTCCCATAGCCAATGAACAAAACACTTTGAAAACAGCCACTGGTTTGCCTCGTCAGGTCAGGAAGCTGCAATGGTCAAAACCCGCTCTGCATGGAGGGCGGGGTATAAATCTTAATAAATAAATAAATAAAAATAAAAACCACTACAAAGGTTTCATGTTTACATTCTGTTCCCTGTTACACTGGCATCCCCGTATCACAGCTATGGAATCGGCCACATACCTAAATAAATAAGTAAAAATATACAGCTCTATTTGACTCATTGGAAATGTGGTGTTGGAGGAGAGTTTTACAGATACCGTGGACTGCCAAAAAGACAAGTCAGTGGGTTATAGATCAAATCTAGCCTGAACTGTCCCTAAAAGATAAAATGAATAAACTCAGGCTATTGTACTTTGGTCACGTTATAAGAAGACAAGTGTCACTGGAAAAGACAATAATCCTAGGAAAAGTTGAAGGCACCAGGAAAAGAGGAAGACCCAACGTGAGATGGAGTGAACCCAATCAAGGAAACCATGGCCCTCAGTCTGCAAGGACTGAGCAAGGCTGTTAATAACAGGACATATTGGAGTTCATTCATTCATAAGGTCGCCATAAGTTGGAAACAACTTGACGGCACTTCACACACACACACACACACACACTTCTTTAAAGCACCTAAAGTTATCCTTTAAAATCAAGCAACATCAAAGATGTGTATAGGCACATTTTTCCCCTCCAGCACAAAACAAACAGCCATTGTACCATCATCATGCCTTTGTTGCACACTAAACCAAATCATCATCAAATAATAAGCAGATCAACCCTCCATTTAGAAAATATTTTGACAGCTCTAGCGAAGAAGAATATGATGATTTCTATAGTCTCCCAACAAGGTAAACATTCAGAGCAATTTGCCTAATTGCCGCTGTGAATATACTCCTAATGACAGAGCGTATTGTGCGGATAAAAGAGATGCTTTCGATACACGTCGTGCCTAGTGTTGCCCAGTTCACACTGCGGATGCTGACAAATGTCAACTAAAGTCCGCTCAGCAGAAAACAGGGTTCCAGTTACCTGTAACCAGGGCTTTTTTGTAGAAAAAGCCCAGGAGGAACTCATTAGCATAACAGGGCACACCCAACAGCAGAAACTCATTAACATATTAGGCTACACCCCTGATGGCGCAGATCTGCCCTCACAGAGGAGGGAGAGCTTGTACCTGAATAAACATTGATTTTAAAGGTGCCACTGGACTGCTTTGGATTGCTAGCTATGGGGGAGGGGACGTGCAGATCTGCCCTCACAGAGGAGGGAGGGCTTGTACCTGAATAAAGCTTGGTCTTAAAGGTGCCACTGGACTCTTTTGGATTGCTAGCTATGGGGAGAGGGAACGCGCAGATCTGCCCTCACAGAGGAGGGAGAGCTTGTACCTGAATATACCTTGGTCTTAAAGGTGCCACTGGACTCTTTGGATTGCTAACTATGGGGAGGGGAAACATGCAGATCTGCCCTCACATAGGAGGGAAAGCTTGTACCTCAATAAACCTTGACCTTGATCTTAAAGGTGCCACTGGACTCTTTTGGATTGCTAGCAACGGGGGGGGGACGCGCAGGAAGGAAGGAAGGAAGGAAGGAAGGAAGGAAGGAAGGAAGGAAG
>NW_015159763.1:10618-17482 GCF_001447785.1 Gekko japonicus
CCCACCCCCCGATCAAGCCCCCGCCGCCGCCCCACCGCACCAGCAAGGCTGCGAGCACCCTGAGCAGGCAGCCTGGAAAAACCTACTTTGTTTCTTCTTGCTCCGGTGGCCCGACTGAGGGCTGCTGGGAGCAGGAGGCATGGCCAAATCGGAAGGCAGCCGGAGTGCCATTCCGGTGTGTTCTGGCCCAAAGATAGCCCTGCCTGCAACCAATGTTCACCAAGTGGCCTTCTGTGCAGGCACACATCCCTCCCTCCTTTCCTCGCCATGGGCTGCCAACTGTGCACGGGCCTCCTCACGAGGAAGCAGTGCGTGCCCCACCTCTGTTACGTGACCCTTTGGGCAGGAAAAGGGCTCTCTACAGACAGAGGGGAAGGGGGAGCACTCCAGAAAATAGAAATTCCTTCCACAGAGGCCATGACAATGAAAAATGTATGATTACTTTTAAGGGGGAAAATGGACTTCTCCAGCAGCATGAGGGAGACTCAGCCAAGGCTGAGGACAAGTTTTATCTATGAGCCTCTTGCCATCTCAGCAAGTGTGGAGGGAATAGTTGGGGAAGAAAAACTCACTCTAATTACAAATGGTATACGTATGGCTGTTAAGCACCTTGCCTCTCAGTCCACAGAATGACTGGCAAGATTTCTACAGCTATCAGCAAAAGAAATAAAAAATTCCCCACGTTAACATATCTTTCCCCCTGTGTCAGCACGCGAGACCAAATTGAAAAGCGGCAAACGGAAATTACCTCCTAATAGGATTCGAGGGCATCGCTTACCTCCCAGTAGTACCTAAGCTGGCTTAGCCATTCAAAGTCATTTTCGTCGCTGACACACTTGCCGACGAGGGATGCGAGAACGTCCCTGGCGTGGACGTCCAGAACGACGAGGGCACCAAGCGTCACGCGGTTCTGCTTGGACAGCTTTCCTCGCACTAAGGTGACGATGCCATCAATCTGGTCGTTGCACTGGTCCAGGTAATTCTCAAGGGCCTGGGAGAGGACAGAAATGGGCGGGGAGAGGGGGAGGATTTAACTGGTGCCACGTCGATGGAAACAGGCAGAGCTCTGATGGTTGCCGCTTCTGGGTTTCCACAACACTGGCGCATTTCTCATTGGAGTCTCGATTATTGTTATCACTGTATTCAATTTATTTATTTAGACCATTTCTATGCCACCTCTTGAGAGTCCTGCTCGAGGCGGCTTACCGTTTTAAAACACAGTATAAAAAGAACGAGCCATTTAAGAAAGAAGAAACATACGGACCTCCGCTCCATATGTTTCTCCAATCCCCTCTTGAAGCCGCCCATGCTTGTAGCCGCCACCACTTCCTGTGGCAGTTAATTCCATGTGTTAATGACACTTTGGGCATAGAAGGACTTCCTTTTATCAGTTCTAAGCCTCCTGCTCATTAATTTCTTGGAGTGCCCACGAGTTCTTGTATTTTTGAGAAAGGGAGAAAAGTCCTCCTTTCTCTACCTTCTCTATCCCGTGCACTCCCGTTGCCTCTGCTGCTGGTGTCTCCTTTAAAAATGGCACTGTGACAGGGTGTGGCCCGATATGCAAATGACCTAATTAATACGCAAGGCGTGCCCCTTCTGTGTGCCCGAAAGCTTGCTCCTCGTTAAAGAGAGACCTGCTCCTCATTAAAGAGAGACCGTGCTAATTTTACATGCCGATCTGTTTTCGCAGAAGTTCAAATACCAAGCCACTTCATGACACTTGAACTGGGCTTTTTGTTTGGCAGGTTTCTCTCCGTCCTGCAGCATTTTCAGCAGGTTCCCTGTTCCAAATTCATTAGAACCAGCATGGCGCACTGTCTAGAGCAGGGGTGTCGAACTCACTTGTTATGAGGGGCAGATCTGACATAAGTGAGACCTTGTTGGGCTCATAAAATGTGTGTCATAAAATGAAATGCCAGGTAGCAGAGATACAAACTTTATAAAGGACACAGACACAAAGGGTTTTTTAAAACTTAAAATAAAAACATGCTTAAAACATTATCACTCTTGGAATATTTTGTTTATTTAACAGTGTCTGATAACTGACACCTCTTGCTCTGAATTACTGCATCAAAATCTCTGTGCTGTTGCCATCTTGAGTCTGCTGCTCTGTAAGCTGCAAACCTATGATGACGCAGCAGCAGCAGAACTGGAAGAAGAAGCAGAAGACAGCCAGTTCCACTGCGGGCCTGATAGAAGCCCTCCGGGGGCCTGATCCGGCCCCCAGGCCACATGTTTGACACCCCTGGTCTAGAGTGTCAGACCAGGCTCTGGGAGACCGGTCCAAATCCCCACTTTGCCACAGAAGCTGGGCCAGTTACAGACACTTAGCCTAACCTACCTCACAGGATCGTTGTGAGGATAACAGGGAGAACTGATGCCATAAGCCACTTTGGGTCTCCGTGGGAGAGAAAGGCAGGATATAAATTAAATAAGGAAATACGGAAATGAATGTAAGAAAGGGTAAATACAATTGTACAAACACAACATTATCTGAGGGGGGATAAAAGATAACGTAGGCTGACATTTCCCAAATTGGAAACACATTATGCATGGGAAAAGGGCAAAGTATTAGCACTGGGACAAGTGATGGGAAAACACTGAAATGAAACTAAGACCAAATTCGAGAAAGGAAACAGCCTGTCCATACCCTAGTCACAGCTCCGCGGATCTCTAGAGAGCCAGTGTGGTGTGGTGGTTAAGAGCGGCAGACTCTGATCTGGAGAACCGGGTTTGATTCCCCACCCCTCCTCCACATGTCGCCTGTTGGGTGACCGTGGGCCAGTCACAGGTCTCTCAGAGCTCTCCCAGCCCCACCTACCTCACAAGGTCTCTGTCGTGGGGAGAGGAAGGGAAGGCGATTGTCAGCCACTTTGAGACTCCTTTAAAAAAGCGGAGTATGGAAACCTACACTTCTTCTTTTAGATTTGAACTACAACTCAGAGCACACTCCCACACAAATTACCTTGTGGTTTCTAAAGACATTTGCCCCAGTTCTGACTGGGGAACCAGATAAGCATGGCGGGAAGAGTCGCAGTCACCTGCCCTGGCTAGAAGTTCATGTCCGACCTCCAGCCCTGCTGAATGAGCATCTCATTTGTGTCACCCCCAAAAGGCGAAAAGCCAGTGAATAAAGGCCTGAATGACAGGGCCGGAGGCCAGATTTTTATGTGGGACTTGAATTATGTGATCCGAGCCCACAAGCATGCGATTTCTTACAAGGCCCCCTCGTGTGGGACTCTGGCAGGCGGGGAAGTGTGACAGGTGTACAGAGTGGGCACTACAGGCCGCCATAACAGCGCTCTCTAGCCATGCGCAGCTGATCTCTGATAGAGTCAGTGCACACATTGTTTCGAATGCACGACTAAGATGTTTGAAAATGTCCGGGGGAGCATCCGCATGAAGCCGTTCTCTAATCATCCTGTTTCCATGTTCTCCCCTGCTTTGACATGATCTTCCCCAAATCTTGTTTGGTGCCATCTTTTTGGAAAGTGTCTTTGGACACCGTGTAGACAGGAAAAGAGTTACACCCTTCTAAGTCCATTGAAGTCAATGAACTTCTAAGTCCATTGAAGTCAATGAACTTAAAAGGGTGTAATGCTACGTAGGATCGCTAGGGTTCCCAGGCCGCAGCCAGCAACTCCCAGGAGCAATCAGGGGGCATGACACCAGTGCTCTGACATCACTTCCGGTACAAACCAGAAGTGATGTCACAGGACACTCTAGGAGTTATTTAAAAAAAACCTCTATGGTAAAAACGCAGAATTTTCGCAAATCCTAGAATATTTAATGTCACTTCCAATTTTTTACCAGAAGTGATGCAAGCACAACAGCACGATGCCAGCACGATGCCAGTATGTGCCCCAACCCCTCCCTCTGGTGCTTCAAGCACTGGCGGATAAAACAGTGGGTTTCTGGGAGTTTTTCTGCCAGAGCAAGTTTAATAAATCTATAAATCTATAAATAAATGGATAGTGGGAGAACTGGAAAACCTGGGGATAGCACAGGAAGTCACCTAAGAGGACTAGGCTTACCAAATGCCAGCATTTGGTAAGCCTAAAAAGGACGCGGAATGTCAGTGCCAGTGCGGGTTCTCCATTTCAGCGATCAATGTCTGTTGTTTCAATTGCTTCCTGAGATGTCTATGCCCTGCCTGTTTACAGCCAAAACCAGCAGGTTTCTACCAGTGCATCCCTGTAGAAACTAGCTACACAGGAATAATTTGGACCAACGCTCCCTCTAAGCTGTGGAGTCTCGTGAGCAAAAATTCTGTTTTGTGAGCTACTGGCATTACATTTGTGAGCCAGCAATTTGGCTGCTGCATACATTACTTTGCTCTGGAGCCCTCCTTCTGGAGCTAAGGCAGACATGTGTGAGCCGGAGGCTAAAAAGCTGTGAGCCGGCTCACACTAACTCAGCTTAGACGGAACACTGATTTGGACCCTCTCCTACTCCTCCAATGCAAGTTGCAAAGTGTGCCAACTTGTCATTCAACCAGTGTTCCAGTGTAGAGGCCATGCTCACCTGCAGCCTCTTCTCATAGCAAGCAAACCAGAGAGCCTGTTCTTGGAGTTAGCCCAAACAAAAGAAAAATGCACCTGCTGCTCACACTCATGTTGCTTGATCCTCAAATGCTGGCAGATATAAACTCACAGATACCCCACGTCCGTGATTCAAAAACATCAACATACAAAGTTGAAGGAAAGTCAACAGGTCGCCCGATCCACTGCTTCCCCCAAGCCATTCACACATCATACTGTTACGGTTTGCACAACGGCACAGCAGCCCTGCCTTTTGAAGGAGACTGTAATTATTGGTGGCTCCAAATGGTTCTCATCTGGTTGAAGAACGCCTACCTGCTGGCCGTTTCTAATCGCCGTTTGCACTTCCGAGGTCCAGAAAGCCTGGGAGACACAAAGAACTGTTTGCCCGGGCCATTCCCTGACCCAGTTGATACGTTCTCTTTTCGGATAGGCGTCTATTGCTTGGCCAATCACCTGGAGAGAAGCAGATGAGAGACACACCAATGGGACACGGAAGCAAGGACTACAGATTCATAAACACAATTTCAACAGGAAAGAAGAGAGTTTAAAAATAAACAGGGCATGGTTTCCTGTCCTGAAAAACACAAAATGCTCTACATCTTACAACAGCACTACAGATAAGATTAGAATTTCAACAGCCAATCCATATACAAAAGAACCTCCTCAGGAAAGCTCCTCCACAGCCTGGGGAACTCCTACAAGATAAGGGCTCAGCCTTACCCCCACCTTCCTGAGTAGAGATAAATTACCTGCCTACCATATTCTCCTCACCTTGACACAGGGAGTACTCCATCTTTCTGTGTTATACCTCTGAGGATGCCAGTCACAGCTGCTGGCGAAACGTCAGGTCCTACAATGCCAAGACCACGGCGATACAGCCTGGAAAATCTACAACAACTAAGGTACAGATTTGTAACAATAATGGTGGATTCAGGTGGGTAGCCGTGTTGGTCTGAAGCAACAGAACAAAATTTGAGTCCAGTGGGCACCTTTAAGACCAACGAAGTCTAATTCTGGGTATAAGCTTTTGTGAGCATGCACACTTCATCAGATACATGCATGCACACGAAAGATTATACCCAGAATTAAAATTCGTTGGTCTTCAAGGTGCCACTGGACCCAAACTTTGTTCTAACAACAGTGCTGGTTATTCAACCAATATTCATGCTTAATGTTCTTTTCAAAAATCTGATCATTTTCAAGCCGTTTCCATCATTTCAGAGCACCACCTCAAGAGACCACTGAATAAAGGCATTTTATGAGTAAAGAGAAGCAACAGAAAATGTTTCCTCTAAAGGTGAAAACAGAGGCGTGAGTCTTGTAAATCGAACACTGGACCGGTGAATGCAGGGCCAGATTCATGCCAACGGATGTCCTAAGCATAGCCCAACAGTGGCACCCCTCGGCCAGTCCGCTGCTTAACTGACAAGATGTTAAGACTCAATGAGTGCTGAAGGTGAAATACGAGATTAAAACTTCAGTTTTCTTCCAGGCCATCCCCCTGGCCAGACCCCCACAATGATATTAAATATAAGCTTTTCTTCTGCTGGTACATCCCCCCAAAGATCATTGCGCTCTATGGACAATCATCTCCTAGCAATTAGCCCTGGCCAATGCTCCCTCTAAGCCATGGAGTCTTGTGAGCAAAAATTCCACTTTGTGAGCTCCTGGCATTCAAGTGGTGAGTGAGCGATTTGACTGGTGCATAAATTATCTTGCTCTGGAGCCATCCTTCCAGAGCGAAGACAAAAACGTGTGAGCCGGAGGCTAAAAAACTGTGAGCTAGCTCAAACTAACTCAGTTTAGAAGAAGAGATTGGATTTATACCCCATGGCCCTTCACTACCCAAAGGAGTCTCAGAGTGGCTCACAAACTCCTTTCCCTTCCCCTCCCCACAACAGGCACCCTGTGAGGTAGGCAGGGCTGAGAGAGCTCTGAGAGAAATGGCTCTTTTTAAAGGACAGCTGTGCCAGAACTATGGCTTGCCCAAGGTCATCCAGCAGGTGCAAGTGGAGGAGTGGGGAATCAAACCCGGTTCTCCCAGATTAGAGTCCTCGCACTTAACCATGACACCAAACTGGCTTAGATGGAACACTGGCCCGGGCCCCAGCCTGGTGGAACCCTCTTCGAGACCAGGCCCTGTGGAACCTGATGCCGTTTCACAGGGCCTGTGAGACAGAAATGTCTCGCCCGGCCCATGGTGGAGGCAATGGAGTTCCATCTGAATTGGCCTCCCCCAGCCCAGCCCACCTTGTCACTGTGCCAACTTGTATCCATCGACACACAGGGTAAGTCATGCTACTGGTGCCCTATACCACCA
>NW_015159763.1:17745-17854 GCF_001447785.1 Gekko japonicus
TACAGAGTCCTTGCTTCAGTTATTACATCATAAATGCAGCAGAAGGGACACACTCTCCCTGTTCCTATGCCACGTAAGCCCACCTATATTAAAGCTCCAAGCGCAGCAG
>NW_015159763.1:18262-18485 GCF_001447785.1 Gekko japonicus
GCTTGCCCTTCAATGGTTTGCCTCTTTTCTCCAAGGTCGGGGACAAAGGGTGGCGATAGGGGACCAGCTGTCCCAGAGACATCGCCTTGAGTGTGCCTCAGGGGGCTGTGCTGTCCCCGATGTTGTTTAACATCTACACGTGCCCCCTTGCCCAGATTGCCCGGAGTTGTGGGCTTGGGTGTCATCAATATGCCGATGACACCCAGCTCTATATGATGCTGCG